>NC_091360.1:14265318-14295318 GCF_038502225.1 Cherax quadricarinatus
AGCCGAGACAGCCGTCAGACAAAGCCAATTGTTATTTTGGATCACTCACTTAGTGCTCTCACCTATGTTATAACTGTCCTCTATTCTACTGTATATATACCCATTATAACACAAGAAATTAAGAGCTGAGCAGCAAGTCTATTGGTCCATGCTAGACAAGTCCTCCAACCTATTTTTAAAGTCACCCAAGGTTCTCGCGTCAGCAATGGTACTCGGGAATTTGCTTCGCTCATCCACAACTCTATTACCAAACCATTGCTTTCCTAATCCTTTCCAAACCTTATTTTTTAAACTTGAACCCATTGCTGTGAGTCCTTTCATGGTTAGGTATTTTCAGAACGCTATTTACATCCCCTTTATTTATTCTTCTCTTTCTGATACTCGGGATCATCTTCATAATCCTTATCTGTATGTTTTCCAGGGCTTTTATATCCATTCAACCATACAGAATCCAGAACTGTGCGACTTATCTAAATGAGGCCTTAACAAAGATACATGTAGATGAAGTATTACCTGATAGCTTTTACAATTTATACTTCTTGAGGTCTGTGGTCCTGTACGTTTTGTCCTGTAGTTGGAAGAAGGTTCTACTTCTCAAGGAGGAAAAGAAAAAAATGAAAATTCGTCTGGATAAGTAAAACAATGAATGTGAAGTGGTTGGGGAAGTAGAGGAAACAGGTTACCAGCAATGAACAGCAAGATGACAACAGTATAATGTGGGAAGTAGTTTCCATTACAGAGAGAAGCTCAAATTGAGGAAGGTTAAGGGAGCAGATTCGAAGGTAGGAAATTGCTTTTCTGTTCCCTAGGACGAATGTAATTCAGTGTTCAGTGAAAATTAAGGTGTCATTAACTCTTTTGCTATTAAAGGTAAGAATATCCTTGTGATTAGAGACTCACAGGTTAGATATATTGATTGTAACTTCTGCAACAGAGATAGGAAGGGGAGACTGAAGTATTTCCCTGGAGCTAATGTTGGTGGCATAGTTAACAGGTGGGATATTATCATGTCGGCCAATAGGAACAAACCCATTATTTGCCTCAGTACTGGTGGAAATGATATTGGAATTTACTGGGATTTAATTAGGTCTTTGGGAAGGGTCCCGATCATATGTAGCATTTTTCATGGAAGAGGATTAGGCAATGAATGACTGTCTAGGACAACTGGCGTAAATTGCTAGCAAGACAGGTATGCATAGAACTTGCAGTCTTATTCATTGGCAAGTGGGACAACTTTTATGGCAAATATATCATGTTTGCAAGAACTGTGTGCCATTAATACGATACTTGTCTGACACTACAACATGATGGAATCTTAGTAAAAAGAATGTCTTCAGCAGCTCTTTATTTTCTAACGACTGTTTAGCTTGACCTGCTGCCACTGGACGACCCAGCTCATCGCCTCTCTCTCATTTTGATGCCATGCCGACTTGTTCCACATGATGTTTCAATTAACTGCTATCTCTCCATTATTTTTTATTCTCAGAAAAGTTTTGTTGATGAAGATTCTCTCATTCTCTCATTGCTCTCTTTCTGCCCTTCACCATTCCTTTTACCTTCGTTTTTTTATCTTCATTAGCTCTGCCTTCTGTATATAATTTTCACATTGTAAAAATCTCTCAAAAGCTGATTTTTCCCGTTAGTGCCCTCGTTACCTCTTCATTCCACCAATAATTCCTATAACCACAAACGTCTGCTGCACATTCTAGAACTGAATTATTAAACCAACTCTATTCATTTGCAACCTCCTCTATATTATCATTATAATATAAATGGCATATAATACCGAGAAACTGTTAGACATATGTCTAGCACTAAGAATCTTTATTGGCGAAACTTTTCGCCTACTCTGAAGGCTTCAGAGTAGGCGAAAAGAGTAATACATCTCTCTGGAAAAGTAATACATCTCTGTGTTACTCTTCCAGAAGAGTAATACAGAGATGTATTACTCTTCTGGAAACATCAGTGGTGGTGAAGAACAAAGTAGGCGAAGTTAGACGTAGTTTGACGTAATCATGTTGCACTTAGTGTGATGGACTTGTTCTTCAGGTGGAGATGTTGGGGGTATGGAGGTGGTGGCTTGGGCAGCAGGTGGGTCAGGAGTGGCTTGGGCAGCAGGTGGGTCAGGAGTGGCTTGGGCAGCAGGTGGGTCAGGAGTGGCTTGGGCGGCTGGTGAGTCAGGAGTGGCTTGGGCAGCTGGTGGGTCAGGAGTGGCTTGGGCAGCTGGTGGGTCAGAGTGGCTTGGGCAGCTGGTGGGTCAGGAGTGGCTTGGGCAGCTGGTGGGTCAGGAGTGGCTTGGGCAGCTGGTGGGTCAGGAGTGGCTTGAGCAACTATGGTTGGAGGATCTGATGAGACGGTGATGTCTCCTACGTTGGAGAAGAGTTTAAGTCTACTTACTGATGATGCAGTGTCAGGCAAATTGAAGCTGAGAATAAATGAGATACTTTTTGAACATTTGTGCATCTTTATTCTAAAAACATTTCGCCAGCTAGTGGTTTCTTCAGTCCGATACAGAGACTAATGGTGGAAGATAAGGAGGAATTTGAGGTAATCAGTCCTTAACCTGGAGCCGATGTGTTCACTCTATCAGTCTTGATAAAAATACAGCAGGTTGAGGGACTGATTACCCCAAACTCCTCCTCATCTTCCACCATTCTTCTCTATATTGGGCTGAAGAAGCCACTGGCTGGTGAAATGTTTCCAGAATAAAGATACCCAAATGTTGCACAAGTTTCTCTTTATCAACTTGTCGGTTTTCTAAAACCATTTAAACGATCATTTATTGTGGAGTTGAAGGTTCCAGGGAAGGCGGCTTCTCCGTGTTGACATACATCATGCAGTACATGACCTTGGTGGAAGAGCCGTCTGGCAGTGTTGAAATAAAGTTTGCAGCGGTAGTAGGCTTGGTGTCTGGTGACTGCAGGGTAAGTCGGGGTCTCGAGTTCTTTGTTATTGATTTCCTTCCCGAGAAGATACTTGGCTGTAAGAGTGTGTTGATTACTGTTACAGTTGAGACATTTTGGCTGAGAGGTCGAGGTGCAGCCCTTATAAGTATGTCTTTCAGTGCCGCAGCTGGAGCAGTATTCTTTTTCTTCTAAGGACAGTCCTTGGCGAGGTAAGTATATGGACAGCAGCTCCAACATGGGCTAATGTGGTGGAATCGCTCTGATTCTATGTTCCTTGGATTAACGTGGTAATATGAGATGCAGATACCTTTGCTGAGTGCCTGAGACGCCATGGCAATTTATGCAAAGGTGACATTGATCATAGATGATTTTTTAGTGACAGAGTCGACGATGATGACTTCGCGATCTGACTTCTTAACGAATATCAATTTCTTTGCCTTCAGTGCTGGAGGAGCCACTTCGAAGTCACAGCTCTTGTGAACGTTTATAACATAGGTTGCGATGATCTTATTGGCTTCGTCATCATTAAACCAGACGGCGATGAAAGAGTCCTTAATATTGAAGAGGTTAGACAGTTTCACCTACAGCAACTCCACCAGAAGATCCAGATTCTTATATCTCTGAAGAAGAAATTGAAGTCTAACAACCACATCCGCATTTCACCTAGAGAAATCTATGATTTTTCACTATACCTTCGAACAAGAACATTATGTTCGCCAAGAATACCTGGAGACTGCAATGGAACTGACAAATACACCTCCGTTGCCTCATGCAACTTCACACAACAAATCCAAGATTTTGCGAACAATTCATCGAAGACTGCGATAACTATGCACAACTCAAGTACCTAACAAATTACTTTTTTTTTTTAATTGAAGAAAGGGTTATTCCAAATTAGACAGTAAACTGAACACCTTAACATCTGCCCCAACCAGCTGTCCCCAGCTTGAGTGCTGCTACCTTTCACCAGCCTGAGTGCTGCTACCTTTCACCAGACTGAGTGCTGCTACCTTTCACCAGCCTGAGTGCTGCTACCTTTCACCAGCTTGAGTGCTGCTACCTTTCACCAGCTTGAGTGCTGCTACCTTTCACCAGCCTGAGTGCTGCTACCTTTCACCAGACTGAGTGCTGCTACCTTTCACCAGCCTGAGTGCTGCTGCCTCTCACCAGCTTGAGTGCTGCTACCTTTCACCAGCCTGAGTGCTGCTACCTTTCACCAGCCTGAGTGCTGCTACCTTTCACCAGCCTGAGTGCTGCTACCTTTCACCAGCTTGAGTGCTGCTACCTTTCACCAGCTTGAGTGCTGCTACCTTTCACCAGACTGAGTGCTGCTGCCTCTCACCAGCTTGAGTGCTGCTACCTTTCACCAGACTGAGTGCTGCTACCTTTCACCAGACTGAGTGCTGCTACCTTTCACCAGCTTGAGTGCTGCTACCTTTCACCAGACTGAGTGCTGCTACCTTTCACCAGCCTGAGTGCTGCTACCTTTCACCAGACTGAGTGCTGCTGCCTTTCACCAGCCTGAGTGCTGCTACCTTTCACCAGCTTGAGTGCTGCTGCCTCTCACCAGCTTGAGTGCTGCTACCTTTCACCAGCCTGAGTGCTGCTACCTTTCACCAGCCTGAGTGCTGCTACCGTTCACCAGCCTGAGTGCTGCTACCTTTCACCAGCCTGAGTGCTGCTACCTTTCACCAGCTTGAGTGCTGCTACCTTTCACCAGCTTGAGTGCTGCTACCTTTCACCAGACTGAGTGCTGCTGCCTCTCACCAGCTTAAGTGCTGCTACCTTTCACCAGACTGAGTGCTGCTACCTTTCACCAGACTGAGTGCTGCTACCTTTCACCAGCCTGAGTGCTGCTACCTTTCACCAGACTGAGTGCTGCTACCTTTCACCAGCCTGAGTGCTGCTACCTTTCACCAGACTGAGTGCTGCTGCCTTTCACCAGCCTGAGTGCTGCTACCTTTCACCAGCTTGAGTGCTGCTGCCTCTCACCAGCTTGAGTGCTGCTACCTTTCACCAGCCTGAGTGCTGCTACCTTTCACCAGCTTGAGTGCTGCTACCTTTCACCAGCCTGAGTGCTGCTGCCTTTCACCAGCCTGAGTGCTGCTACCTTTCACCAGCTTGAGTGCTGCTACCTTTCACCAGACTGAGTGCTGCTGCCTCTCACCAGCTTGAGTGCTGCTACCTTTCACCAGACTGAGTGCTGCTACCTTTCACCAGACTGAGTGCTGCTACCTTTCACCAGCCTGAGTGCTGCTACCTTTCACCAGACTGAGTGCTGCTACCTTTCACCAGCCTGAGTGCTGCTACCTTTCACCAGACTGAGTGCTGCTGCCTTTCACCAGCCTGAGTGCTGCTACCTTTCACCAGCTTGAGTGCTGCTGCCTCTCACCAGCTTGAGTGCTGCTACCTTTCACCAGCCTGAGTGCTGCTACCTTTCACCAGACTGAGTGCTGCTACCTTTCACCAGCCTGAGTGCTGCTACCTTTCACCAGACTGAGTGCTGCTACCTTTCACCAGCTTGAGTGCTGCTGCCTCTCACCAGCTTGAGTGCTGCTACCTTTCACCAGCCTGAGTGCTGCTACCTTTCACCAGCTTGAGTGCTGCTACCTTTCACCAGACTGAGTGCTGCTACCTTTCACCAACCTGAGTGCTGCTACCTTTCACCAACCTGAGTGCTGCTACCTTTCACCAGACTGAGTGCTACTACCTTTCACCAGCTTGAGTGCTGCTACCTTTCACCAGCCTGAGTGCTGCTGCCTTTCACCAGCCTGAGTGCTGCTACCTTTCACCAGCCTGAGTGCTGCTACCTTTCACCAGCTTGAGTGCTGCTACCTTTCACCAACCTGAGTGCTGCTACCTTTCACCAGCTTGAGTGCTGCTACCTTTCACCAACCTGAGTGCTGCTACCTTTCACCAACCTGAGTGCTGCTACCTTTCACCAGACTGAGTGCTGCTACCTTTCACCAGACTGAGTGCTGCTGCCTTTCACCAGCCTGAGTGCTGCAGCCTTTCACCAGCCTGAGTGCTGCTACCTTTCACCAGCCTGAGTGCTGCTACCTTTCACCAGCCTGAGTTCTACTACCTTTCACCAGCTTGAGTGCTGCTACCTTTCACCAGACTGAGTGCTGCTACCTTTCACCAGCTTGAGTGCTGCTACCTTTCACCAGCCTGAGTGCTGCTACCTTTCACCAGACTGAGTGCTGCTACCTTTCACCAGCCTGAGTGCTGCTGCCTCTCACCAGCTTGAGTGCTGCTACCTTTCACCAGCCTGAGTGCTGCTACCGTTCACCAGCCTGAGTGCTGCTACCTTTCACCAGCTTGAGTGCTGCTACCTTTCACCAGCTTGAGTGCTGCTACCTTTCACCAGCTTGAGTGCTGCTACCTTTCACCAGACTGAGTGCTGCTGCCTCTCACCAGCTTGAGTGCTGCTACCTTTCACCAGACTGAGAGCTGCTACCTTTCACCAGACTGAGTGCTGCTACCTTTCACCAGCTTGAGTGCTGCTACCTTTCACCAGCCTGAGTGCTGCTACCTTTCACCAGACTGAGTGCTGCTACCTTTCACCAACCTGAGTGCTGCTGCCTCTCACCAGCTTGAGTGCTGCTACCTTTCACCAGCCTGAGTGCTGCTACCGTTCACCAGCCTGAGTGCTGCTACCTTTCACCAGCCTGAGTGCTGCTACCTTTCACCAGCTTGAGTGCTGCTACCTTTCACCAGCTTGAGTGCTGCTACCTTTCACCAGACTGAGTGCTGCTGCCTCTCACCAGCTTGAGTGCTGCTACCTTTCACCAGACTGAGTGCTGCTACCTTTCACCAGACTGAGTGCTGCTACCTTTCACCAGCTTGGGTGCTGCTACCTTTCACCAGCCTGAGTGCTGCTACCTTTCACCAGACTGAGTGCTGCTACCTTTCACCAGCCTGAGTGCTGCTACCTTTCACCAGACTGAGTGCTGCTGCCTTTCACCAGCCTGAGTGCTGCTACGTTTCACCAGCTTGAGTGCTGCTGCCTCTCACCAGCTTGAGTGCTGCTACCTTTCACCAGCCTGAGTGCTGCTACCTTTCACCAGCCTGGGTGCTGCTACCGTTCACCAGCCTGAGTGCTGCTACCTTTCACCAGCCTGAGTGCTGCTACCTTTCACCAGCTTGAGTGCTGCTACCTTTCACCAGCTTGAGTGCTGCTACCTTTCACCAGACTGAGTGCTGCTGCCTCTCACCAGCTTGAGTGCTGCTACCTTTCACCAGACTGAGTGCTGCTACCTTTCACCAGACTGAGTGCTGCTACCTTTCACCAGCCTGAGTGCTGCTACCTTTCACCAGACTGAGTGCTGCTACCTTTCACCAGCCTGAGTGCTGCTACCTTTCACCAGACTGAGTGCTGCTGCCTTTCACCAGCCTGAGTGCTGCTACCTTTCACCAGCTTGAGTGCTGCTGCCTCTCACCAGCTTGAGTGCTGCTACCTTTCACCAGCCTGAGTGCTGCTACCTTTCACCAGCTTGAGTGCTGCTACCTTTCACCAGCCTGAGTGCTGCTGCCTTTCACCAGCCTGAGTGCTGCTACCTTTCACCAGCTTGAGTGCTGCTACCTTTCACCAGACTGAGTGCTGCTGCCTCTCACCAGCTTGAGTGCTGCTACCTTTCACCAGACTGAGTGCTGCTACCTTTCACCAGACTGAGTGCTGCTACCTTTCACCAGCCTGAGTGCTGCTACCTTTCACCAGACTGAGTGCTGCTACCTTTCACCAGCCTGAGTGCTGCTACCTTTCACCAGACTGAGTGCTGCTGCCTTTCACCAGCCTGAGTGCTGCTACCTTTCACCAGCTTGAGTGCTGCTGCCTCTCACCAGCTTGAGTGCTGCTACCTTTCACCAGCCTGAGTGCTGCTACCTTTCACCAGACTGAGTGCTGCTACCTTTCACCAGCCTGAGTGCTGCTACCTTTCACCAGACTGAGTGCTGCTACCTTTCACCAGCCTGAGTGCTGCTGCCTTTCACCAGCCTGAGTGCTGCTGCCTTTCACAAGCTTGAGTGCTGCTACCTTTCACCAGACTGAGTGCTGCTGCCTTTCACCAGCCTGATTGCTGCTGCCTTTCACCAGCTTGAGTGCTGCTACCCTTCACCAGAGTGAGTGCTGCTGCCTTTCATCAGCCTGAGTGCTGCTGCCTTTCACCAGCCTGAGTGCTGCTACCTTTCACCAGCCTGAGTGCTGCTACCTTTCACCAGCCTGAGTGCTACTACCTTTCACCAGCCTGAGTGCTGCTACCTTTCACCAGACTGAGTGCTGCTACCTTTCACCAGCTTGAGTGCTGCTACCTTTCACCAGCTTGAGTGCTGCTACCTTTCACCAGACTGAGTGCTGCTGCCTTTCACCAGCCTGAGTGCTGCTACCTTTCACCAGACTGAGTGCTGCTACCTTTCACCAGACTGAGTGCTACTACCTTTCACCAGCTTGAGTGCTGCTACCTTTCACCAGACTGAGTGCTGCTACCTTTCACCAGCTTGAGTGCTGCTGCCTTTCACCAGCCTGAGTGCTGCTACCTTTCACCACCTTGAGTGCTGCTACCTTTCACCAGCTTGAGTGCTGCTACCTTTCACCAGACTGAGTGCTGCTGCCTCTCACCAGCTTGAG
This sequence comes from Cherax quadricarinatus, assembly GCF_038502225.1. Taxonomy (NCBI): domain Eukaryota; kingdom Metazoa; phylum Arthropoda; class Malacostraca; order Decapoda; family Parastacidae; genus Cherax; species Cherax quadricarinatus. Next base: position 14,273,851 of record NC_091360.1, read on the forward strand.
TGCTGCTACCTTTCACCAGCCTGAGTGCTGCTACCTTTCACCAGCTTGAGTGCTGCTGCCTCTCACCAGCTTGAGTGCTGCTACCTTTCACCAGCCTGAGTGCTGCTACCTTTCACCAGCTTGAGTGCTGCTACCTTTCACCAGACTGAGTGCTGCTACCTTTCACCAGACTGAGTGCTGCTACCTTTCACCAACCTGAGTGCTGCTTCCTTTCACCAACCTGAGTGCTGCTACCTTTCACCAGACTGAGTGCTACTACCTTTCACCAGCTTGAGTGCTGCTACCTTTCACCAGCCTGAGTGCTGCTGCCTTTCACCAGCCTGAGTGCTGCTACCTTTCACCAGCCTGAGTGCTGCTACCTTTCACCAGCTTGAGTGCTGCTACCTTTCACCAACCTGAGTGCTGCTACTTTTCACCAGCTTGAGTGCTGCTACCTTTCACCAACCTGAGTGCTGCTACCTTTCACCAACCTGAGTACTGCTACCTTTCACCAGACTGAGTGCTGCTACCTTTCACCAGCTTGAGTGCTGCTACCTTTCACCAACCTGAGTGCTGCTACCTTTCACCAGCTTGAGTGCTGCTACCTTTCACCAACCTGAGTGCTGCTACCTTTCATCAGCCAGAGTGCTGCTACCTTTCACCAGCTTAAGTGCTGCTACCTTTCACCAGCCTGAGTGCTGCTACCTTTCACCAGCTTGAGTGCTGCTACCTTTCACCAGCTTGAGTGCTGCTGCCTTTCACCAGCCTGAGTGCTGCTACCTTTCACCAGCTTGAGTGCTGCTCCCTTTCACCAGCTTGAGTGCTGCTACCTTTCACCAGCTTGAGTGCTGCTACCTTTCACCAGCTTGAGTGCTGCTATCTTTCACCAGCCTGAGTGCTGCTACCTTTCACCAGCTTGAGTGCTGCTACGTTTCACCAGCTTAAGTGCTGCTACCTTTCACCAGCCTGAGTGCTGCTACCTTTCACCAGCTTGAGTGCTGCTACCTTTCACCAGCTTGAGTGCTGCTGCCTTTCACCAGCCTGAGTGCTGCTACCTTTCACCCGCTTGAGTGCTGCTACCTTTCACCAGCTTGAGTGCTGCTACCTTTCACCAGCTTGAGTGCTGCTGCCTTTCACCAGCTTGAGTGCTGCTACCTTTCACCAGCTTGAGTGCTGCTACCTTTCACCAGCTTGAGTGCTGCTACCTTTCACCAGCCTGAGTGCTGCTACCTTTCACCAGCTTGAGTGCTGCTACCTTTCACCAGCTTGAGTGCTGCTACCTTTCACCAGTTTGAGTGCTGCTGCCTTTCACCAGCTTGAGTGCTGCTACCTTTCACCAGCTTGAGTGCTGCTACCTTTCACCAGACTGAGTGCTGCTGCCTCTCACCAGCTTGAGTGCTGCTACCTTTCACCAGACTGAGTGCTGCTACCTTTCACCAGACTGAGTGCTGCTACCTTTCACCAGCTTGAGTGCTGCTACCTTTCACCAGACTGAGTGCTGCTACCTTTCACCAGCCTGAGTGCTGCTACCTTTCACCAGACTGAGTGCTGCTGCCTTTCACCAGCCTGAGTGCTGCTACCTTTCACCAGCTTGAGTGCTGCTGCCTCTCACCAGCTTGAGTGCTGCTACCTTTCACCAGCCTGAGTGCTGCTACCTTTCACCAGCCTGAGTGCTGCTACCGTTCACCAGCCTGAGTGCTGCTACCTTTCACCAGCCTGAGTGCTGCTACCTTTCACCAGCTTGAGTGCTGCTACCTTTCACCAGCTTGAGTGCTGCTACCTTTCACCAGACTGAGTGCTGCTGCCTCTCACCAGCTTAAGTGCTGCTACCTTTCACCAGACTGAGTGCTGCTACCTTTCACCAGACTGAGTGCTGCTACCTTTCACCAGCCTGAGTGCTGCTACCTTTCACCAGACTGAGTGCTGCTACCTTTCACCAGCCTGAGTGCTGCTACCTTTCACCAGACTGAGTGCTGCTGCCTTTCACCAGCCTGAGTGCTGCTACCTTTCACCAGCTTGAGTGCTGCTGCCTCTCACCAGCTTGAGTGCTGCTACCTTTCACCAGCCTGAGTGCTGCTACCTTTCACCAGCTTGAGTGCTGCTACCTTTCACCAGCCTGAGTGCTGCTGCCTTTCACCAGCCTGAGTGCTGCTACCTTTCACCAGCTTGAGTGCTGCTACCTTTCACCAGACTGAGTGCTGCTGCCTCTCACCAGCTTGAGTGCTGCTACCTTTCACCAGACTGAGTGCTGCTACCTTTCACCAGACTGAGTGCTGCTACCTTTCACCAGCCTGAGTGCTGCTACCTTTCACCAGACTGAGTGCTGCTACCTTTCACCAGCCTGAGTGCTGCTACCTTTCACCAGACTGAGTGCTGCTGCCTTTCACCAGCTTGAGTGCTGCTACCTTTCACCAGCCTGAGTGCTGCTACCTTTCACCAGACTGAGTGCTGCTACCTTTCACCAGCTTGAGTGCTGCTGCCTCTCACCAGCTTGAGTGCTGCTACCTTTCACCAGCCTGAGTGCTGCTACCTTTCACCAGCTTGAGTGCTGCTACCTTTCACCAGACTGAGTGCTGCTACCTTTCACCAACCTGAGTGCTGCTACCTTTCACCAACCTGAGTGCTGCTACCTTTCACCAGACTGAGTGCTACTACCTTTCACCAGCTTGAGTGCTGCTACCTTTCACCAGCCTGAGTGCTGCTGCCTTTCACCAGCCTGAGTGCTGCTACCTTTCACCAGCCTGAGTGCTGCTACCTTTCACCAGCTTGAGTGCTGCTACCTTTCACCAACCTGAGTGCTGCTACCTTTCACCAGCTTGAGTGCTGCTACCTTTCACCAACCTGAGTGCTGCTACCTTTCACCAACCTGAGTGCTGCTACCTTTCACCAGACTGAGTGCTGCTACCTTTCACCAGACTGAGTGCTGCTGCCTTTCACCAGCCTGAGTGCTGCAGCCTTTCACCAGCCTGAGTGCTGCTACCTTTCACCAGCCTGAGTGCTGCTACCTTTCACCAGCCTGAGTTCTACTACCTTTCACCAGCTTGAGTGCTGCTACCTTTCACCAGACTGAGTGCTGCTACCTTTCACCAGCTTGAGTGCTGCTACCTTTCACCAGCCTGAGTGCTGCTACCTTTCACCAGACTGAGTGCTGCTACCTTTCACCAGCCTGAGTGCTGCTGCCTCTCACCAGCTTGAGTGCTGCTACCTTTCACCAGCCTGAGTGCTGCTACCGTTCACCAGCCTGAGTGCTGCTACCTTTCACCAGCTTGAGTGCTGCTACCTTTCACCAGCTTGAGTGCTGCTACCTTTCACCAGCTTGAGTGCTGCTACCTTTCACCAGACTGAGTGCTGCTGCCTCTCACCAGCTTGAGTGCTGCTACCTTTCACCAGACTGAGAGCTGCTACCTTTCACCAGACTGAGTGCTGCTACCTTTCACCAGCTTGAGTGCTGCTACCTTTCACCAGCCTGAGTGCTGCTACCTTTCACCAGACTGAGTGCTGCTACCTTTCACCAACCTGAGTGCTGCTGCCTCTCACCAGCTTGAGTGCTGCTACCTTTCACCAGCCTGAGTGCTGCTACCGTTCACCAGCCTGAGTGCTGCTACCTTTCACCAGCCTGAGTGCTGCTACCTTTCACCAGCTTGAGTGCTGCTACCTTTCACCAGCTTGAGTGCTGCTACCTTTCACCAGACTGAGTGCTGCTGCCTCTCACCAGCTTGAGTGCTGCTACCTTTCACCAGACTGAGTGCTGCTACCTTTCACCAGACTGAGTGCTGCTACCTTTCACCAGCTTGGGTGCTGCTACCTTTCACCAGCCTGAGTGCTGCTACCTTTCACCAGACTGAGTGCTGCTACCTTTCACCAGCCTGAGTGCTGCTACCTTTCACCAGACTGAGTGCTGCTGCCTTTCACCAGCCTGAGTGCTGCTACGTTTCACCAGCTTGAGTGCTGCTGCCTCTCACCAGCTTGAGTGCTGCTACCTTTCACCAGCCTGAGTGCTGCTACCTTTCACCAGCCTGGGTGCTGCTACCGTTCACCAGCCTGAGTGCTGCTACCTTTCACCAGCCTGAGTGCTGCTACCTTTCACCAGCTTGAGTGCTGCTACCTTTCACCAGCTTGAGTGCTGCTACCTTTCACCAGACTGAGTGCTGCTGCCTCTCACCAGCTTGAGTGCTGCTACCTTTCACCAGACTGAGTGCTGCTACCTTTCACCAGACTGAGTGCTGCTACCTTTCACCAGCCTGAGTGCTGCTACCTTTCACCAGACTGAGTGCTGCTACCTTTCACCAGCCTGAGTGCTGCTACCTTTCACCAGACTGAGTGCTGCTGCCTTTCACCAGCCTGAGTGCTGCTACCTTTCACCAGCTTGAGTGCTGCTGCCTCTCACCAGCTTGAGTGCTGCTACCTTTCACCAGCCTGAGTGCTGCTACCTTTCACCAGCTTGAGTGCTGCTACCTTTCACCAGCCTGAGTGCTGCTGCCTTTCACCAGCCTGAGTGCTGCTACCTTTCACCAGCTTGAGTGCTGCTACCTTTCACCAGACTGAGTGCTGCTGCCTCTCACCAGCTTGAGTGCTGCTACCTTTCACCAGACTGAGTGCTGCTACCTTTCACCAGACTGAGTGCTGCTACCTTTCACCAGCCTGAGTGCTGCTACCTTTCACCAGACTGAGTGCTGCTACCTTTCACCAGCCTGAGTGCTGCTACCTTTCACCAGACTGAGTGCTGCTGCCTTTCACCAGCCTGAGTGCTGCTACCTTTCACCAGCTTGAGTGCTGCTGCCTCTCACCAGCTTGAGTGCTGCTACCTTTCACCAGCCTGAGTGCTGCTACCTTTCACCAGACTGAGTGCTGCTACCTTTCACCAGCCTGAGTGCTGCTACCTTTCACCAGACTGAGTGCTGCTACCTTTCACCAGCCTGAGTGCTGCTGCCTTTCACCAGCCTGAGTGCTGCTGCCTTTCACAAGCTTGAGTGCTGCTACCTTTCACCAGACTGAGTGCTGCTGCCTTTCACCAGCCTGATTGCTGCTGCCTTTCACCAGCTTGAGTGCTGCTACCCTTCACCAGAGTGAGTGCTGCTGCCTTTCATCAGCCTGAGTGCTGCTGCCTTTCACCAGCCTGAGTGCTGCTACCTTTCACCTGCCTGAGTGCTGCTACCTTTCACCAGCCTGAGTGCTACTACCTTTCACCAGCTTGAGTGCTGCTACCTTTCACCAGACTGAGTGCTGCTACCTTTCACCAGCTTGAGTGCTGCTACCTTTCACCAGCTTGAGTGCTGCTACCTTTCACCAGACTGAGTGCTGCTGCCTTTCACCAGCCTGAGTGCTGCTACCTTTCACCAGACTGAGTGCTGCTACCTTTCACCAGACTGAGTGCTACTACCTTTCACCAGCTTGAGTGCTGCTACCTTTCACCAGACTGAGTGCTGCTACCTTTCACCAGCTTGAGTGCTGCTGCCTTTCACCAGCCTGAGTGCTGCTACGTTTCACCACCTTGAGTGCTGCTACCTTTCACCAGCTTGAGTGCTGCTACCTTTCACCAGACTGAGTGCTGCTGCCTCTCACCAGCTTGAGTGCTGCTACCTTTCACCAGCCTGAGTGCTGCTACCTTTCACCAGCTTGAGTGCTGCTGCCTCTCACCAGCTTGAGTGCTGCTACCTTTCACCAGCCTGAGTGCTGCTACCTTTCACCAGCTTGAGTGCTGCTACCTTTCACCAGACTGAGTGCTGCTACCTTTCACCAGACTGAGTGCTGCTACCTTTCACCAACCTGAGTGCTGCTTCCTTTCACCAACCTGAGTGCTGCTACCTTTCACCAGACTGAGTGCTACTACCTTTCACCAGCTTGAGTGCTGCTACCTTTCACCAGCCTGAGTGCTGCTGCCTTTCACCAGCCTGAGTGCTGCTACCTTTCACCAGCCTGAGTGCTGCTACCTTTCACCAGCTTGAGTGCTGCTACCTTTCACCAACCTGAGTGCTGCTACCTTTCACCAGCTTGAGTGCTGCTACCTTTCACCAACCTGAGTGCTGCTACCTTTCACCAACCTGAGTACTGCTACCTTTCACCAGACTGAGTGCTGCTACCTTTCACCAGCTTGAGTGCTGCTACCTTTCACCAACCTGAGTGCTGCTACCTTTCACCAGCTTGAGTGCTGCTACCTTTCACCAACCTGAGTGCTGCTACCTTTCACCAGCCAGAGTGCTGCTACCTTTCACCAGCTTAAGTGCTGCTACCTTTCACCAGCCTGAGTGCTGCTACCTTTCACCAGCTTGAGTGCTGCTACCTTTCACCAGCTTGAGTGCTGCTGCCTTTCACCAGCCTGAGTGCTGCTACCTTTCACCAGCTTGAGTGCTGCTCCCTTTCACCAGCTTGAGTGCTGCTACCTTTCACCAGCTTGAGTGCTGCTACCTTTCACCAGCTTGAGTGCTGCTATCTTTCACCAGCCTGAGTGCTGCTACCTTTCACCAGCTTGAGTGCTGCTACGTTTCACCAGCTTAAGTGCTGCTACCTTTCACCAGCCTGAGTGCTGCTACCTTTCACCAGCTTGAGTGCTGCTACCTTTCACCAGCTTGAGTGCTGCTGCCTTTCACCAGCCTGAGTGCTGCTACCTTTCACCCGCTTGAGTGCTGCTACCTTTCACCAGCTTGAGTGCTGCTACCTTTCACCAGCTTGAGTGCTGCTGCCTTTCACCAGCTTGAGTGCTGCTACCTTTCACCAGCTTGAGTGCTGCTACCTTTCACCAGCTTGAGTGCTGCTACCTTTCACCAGCCTGAGTGCTGCTACCTTTCACCAGCTTGAGTGCTGCTACCTTTCACCAGCTTAAGTGCTGCTACCTTTCACCGGCCTGAGTGCTGCTACCTTTCACCAGCTTGAGTGCTGCTACCTTTCACCAGCTTGAGTGCTGCTGCCTTTCACCAGCTTGAGTGCTGCTACCTTTCACCAGCTTGAGTGCTGCTGCCTTTCACCAGCTTGAGTGCTGCTACCTTTCACCAGCTTGAGTGCTGCTACCTTTCACCAGCTTGAGTGCTGCTGCCTTTCACCAGCTTGAGTGCTGCTACCTTTCACCAGCTTGAGTGCTGCTTCCTTTCACCAGCTTAAGTGCTGCTACCTTTCACCAGCCTGAGTGCTGCTACCTTTCACCAGCTTGAGTACTGCTACCTTTCACCAGCTTGAGTGCTGCTGCCTCTCACCAGCCTGAGTGCTGCTGCCTTTCACCAGCTTGAGTGCTGCTACCTTTCACCAGCTTGAGTGCTGCTACCTTTCACCAGCTTGAGTGCTGCTGCCTTTCACCGGCTTGAGTGCTGCTACCTTTCACCAGCTTGAGTGCTGCTACCTTTCACCAGCTTGAGTGCTGCTGCCTTTCACCAGCTTGAGTGCTGCTACCTTTCACCAGCTTGAGTGCTGCTACCTTTCACCAGCTTAAGTGCTGCTACCTTTCACCAGCCTGAGTGCTGCTACCTTTCACCAGCTTGAGTACTGCTACCTTTCACCAGCTTGAGTGCTGCTGCCTCTCACCAGCCTGAGTGCTGCTGCCTTTCACCAGCTTGAGTGCTGCTACCTTTCACCAGCTTGAGTGCTGCTACCTTTCACCAGCTTGAGTGCTGCTGCCTTTCACCGGCTTGAGTGCTGCTACCTTTCACCAGCTTGAGTGCTGCTGCCTTTCACCAGCTTGAGTGTTGCTACCTTTCACCAGCTTGAGTGCTGCTACCTTTCACCAGCTTGAGTGCTGCTACCTTTCACCAGCTTGAGTGCTGCTGCCTTTCATCAGCTTGAGTGCTGCTGTCTTTCACCAGCTTAAGTGCTGCTGCCTTTCACCAGCTTAAGTGCTGCTGCCTTTCACCAGCTTAAGTGCTGCTGCCTTTCACCAGCTTAAGTGCTGCTACCTTTCACCAGCTTGAGTGCTGCTACCTTTCACCAGCTTAAGTGCTGCTGCCTTTCACCAGCTTAAGTGCTGCTGCCTTTCACCAGCTTAAGTGCTGCTGCCTTTCACCAGCTTAAGTGCTGCTGCCTTTCACCAGCTTGAGTGCTGCTACCTTTCACCAGCTTAAGTGCTGCTGCCTTTCACCAGCTTAAGTGCTGCTACCTTTCACCAGCTTAAGTGCTGCTGCCTTTCACCAGCTTAAGTGCTGCTGCCTTTCACCAGCTTAAGTGCTGCTGCCTTTCACCAGCTTGAGTGCTGCTACCTTTCACCAGCTTAAGTGCTGCTGCCTTTCACCAGCTTAAGTGCTGCTGCCTTTCACCAGCTTAAGTGCTGCTGCCTTTCACCAGCTTGAGTGCTGCTGCCTTTCACCAGCTTGAGTGCTGCTACCTTTCACCAGCTTGAGTGCTGCTGCCTTTCACCAGCTTGAGTGCTGCTACCTTTCACCAGCTTAAGTGCTGCTGCCTTTCACCGTCAAGTTCTCCGCTTCTAGGTTAAGTCCTGGCTTTATTTCTACGTATAGATAAATAGTTCAGATTATTATGATTATTATTAAAGATTCGCCGGTATTCTCCCGGCCCGGGCCTTGTCCAAGTGGTGGCCCGGCCTTGGCTCCCTCTTTAGGGAGTGTCTGAGACCTAAGTCTCCCATGGGATGAGGCACAAGTACCCCCTCATCTTTGGGACCAACTGTCCCCAGGCCTAGCCACAAGCTAGGCCTCTCTGGTCTGCCATCCCCGCCCCAAGGGGGCAAATGGGAATGACAGTCTTATGAGCTGAAAGCTCGGGCTCAGGCACCTACCCTACCCTAGAAGGGCTGGGCATGGTGTCGATGATGAATAGTTCAGAGAACCGACAAGTTAATGAATTAGACATGTGTGCAACACTTGGGCATCTTTGCTGAGGCAACGTTTCTCCACACAGTGACTTCATCAGTCCATACAAAGACGAATGGTGAAGAACAGGAGATTGAGGTAACTGAACTATTTATCTACATTCCTGTCAGACACAGCAACATCTTGGGGACTTAATACAGGGAATTCTTCACTTGCCTAACCTTTAGGTATGACCTACTTCCACATGTGGATTTGTCCACTGTGATATCGCCTACGACTGCTGCACCTCACCTGTCTACAGTATTTAAGCCACTTCGAGCATATGCTGTATTCTTTTCAAGATTGATGGACTGATTACATCGACTCTAGGCTGAGGGATTGATTACCTCAAATTCCTTCTGCTCTTCACCATTCTTCTTTGTATGGACTAATGAAGCCACTTTGTGGCGAAACGTTTCCTTTATTTCTACGACTGAAGACACTCCTCGCCGGTGCTTGAACTGATGGAGTCTGCATCGCAGGAGAATCGTTTTCTCAATAAAAATGCCTAGTGTTACTTATGTGCCTTATCTATGTTTGTTATATAAAGTGTGAACAAGAGGGTGCACATTTTTGTCCTTTGTGAACTTCTACTTGTAGCGGGTTTCCAATATGGTTTCTTCCCATTATGGTTTCTTCCCATTATGGTTTCTTCCTATTATGGTTTCTTCCTATTATGGTTTCTTCCCATTATGGTTTCTTCCCATTATGGTTTCTTCCCATTATGATTTCTTCCTATTATGGTTTCTTCCCATTATGGTTTCTTCCCATTATGGTTTCTTCCTATTATGGTTTCTTCCTATTATGGTTTCTTCCCATTATGGTTTCTTCCCATTATGGTTTCTTCCCATTATGGTTTCTTCCCATTATGGTTTCTTCCCATTATGGTTTCTTCCCATTATGGTTTCTTCCTATTATGGTTTCTTCCTATTATGGTTTCTTCCCATTATGATTTCTTCCTATTATGGTTTCTTCCCATTATGGTTTCTTCCCATTATGGTTTCTTCCCATTATGGTTTCTTCCCATTATGGTTTCTTCCTATTATGGTTTCTTCCCATTATGGTTTCTTCCCATTATGGTTTCTTCCTATTTATCACATAGCTATTACAAACCTAATATATAATACCAAGACGAGACAAGTGTCAGTGTCGGTATAAAGTCATTAATTTAATGATTATTATTTGGCACACCATGGAATCTTAGTACAGAGAATATCTTCTACAACTCCTTTTCTAAATCTCCGGTTTACCTTAGAGACCTTACTATTTCCACTAGTGGACCCTGCCCACATGTGATCAAGTCTTCAACTGCTGCATATGTCCATTTCTTCCACTGTCTCCAATAAAAAGGCTTCATCCTAATGCTCTGTATCAGACTGATAATGCCTACTGCAATGTTGAAACACATATCAAAAATCTATCTAGGCTTTGCAAGTGTTATTAAAGTTAGGTAACTTTGTTACTGAATGTTTTACTCACCAGCGATTTTATCAGACTAATGTATATTCAAAAAATTAGGAAAAATATAAAAGTGTGGCTCCCAGGTGCATCGTAAGCGGAATGTTGCTGACGTAACCTGAAAGATATGTCCGGGAAGCATAAAACCAAATTTAGCTCGAAAACTGGAAATACCGAAGCTCTTCATTCTCTTCACAACTGTAAGCTGAGGCCTTAGGCCTCCATAAAAAATGAGGATCATTGCATAGGTCTACTGGCCCATGCTCGTTAAGTCTTTCTCAAAAATCATCCTATCACTCATATTTGTGGAAAAAACACTCATGTACAGTTCAGGACATTTATTAAAGAACAACGAAGTCGAAGATGATATCTTCCGCTCGAGACGATGTGCTGCCCGCTGGTGGGTCGCCAGAGGAAATGACACAAGACGAACACTGCTGGTCATCGTTGTCGTCTTCAGCTGGGCGGTGGTAGAGTGTGACGATAGGCAACAGCTTCTCCATTAGATAATGCACTTGGCTCTGCCTCTCAAACTGCAGCTTCCCAGATTAACCCCAGTGAAAACAAATAAATGTGACAAAAGTGGCTATATAAGTAGGCTTCTGAAATAAGCTAATGTTGTGTATGGATCATTAACAGAAACACTCACAAGGGACGTTTTGGACGGTGATATAAGTATAAAAAGCTACAACATTTATAGATGTGATAGAGTAAATAGGTCACAGGGTGGTGGAGGACTATAAGTAAAAGACATTTTGTAACACAGGACTTTTGAACTCATTTAATAATATAGTAAAGACAGTAAAAAGTTTTCTTTAAACCAACAGATAAAAGAACCAACTCAATTTAATCTACACAAACAACGAGGAACTAATCAGGGACATAACAATCACAAACGACATACTCTGCTAACAATAACATGGAAGTCAAACGAGTATAAATTCTACGGTGTCGGAGAAGAGATGCTCAGTAAATTTAACCACAGCAATCAGCAAATTAATTTGGAAAATACTAGCAAAGAACTATCAGACAAATCCTGGAAAACAGAAACGAAGACTTCCACCCTCAGTAGTGTAGGGAAAAGCTGGATGCAAAAGCATGCAAGGTCAGCATTAAGTAAGTATCACTGAGCAAACTCAAAGGATCAAAAATACAAAGAGAGAGTAGAGGGTATCCCAAAGAAGAAAAGAAAATTTTAACCAAAAGATTAACGAAAATGAAGAAAAAATTACGTTTTCGTAACAGACAGAAAAAGCACAAAGGGAGCATAAAGCTCTCCAGGATATTGCCTGGAGTTTACCTGGAGAGAGTTCCGGGGGTCAACGCCCCCGAGGCCCGGTCTGTGAGCAGGCCTCCTGGTGGATCAGAGCCTGATCAACAAGGCTGTTACTGCTGGCTGCACGCAATCCAACGTACGAGCCACAGCCCGGATGGTCAGGTACCGACTTTAGGTGCTTGTCCAGTGCCTGCCTGAAGACAGCCAGGGGTCAATTGGTAATCCCCCTTATGTACGCTGGGAGGCAGTTGAACAGTCTCGTTGTGAGTGATTTTCGTGTGCAAGTTCGGTACTAGTCCCTCTAGGATTTTCCGGGTGTATACAATCATGTATCTCTCCCGCCTGCGTTCCAGGGAGTACAGGTTCAGGAACTTCAAGCGCTCCCAGTAACTTCGGTGTTTTATCTCCGTTATGCGCGCCGTGAAGATTCTCCGTACATTTTCTAGGTCAGCAATTTCACCTGCCTTGAAAGGTACTGTTAGTGTGCAGCAATATTCCAGCCTAGATATAACAAGCAACCTGAAGAGTGTCATCATGGACTTGGCCTCCCTAGTTTTGAAGGTTCTCATTATCCATCCTGTCATTTTTCTAGCAGATGCGATTGATACAATGTTATGGTCCTTGAAGGTGACATTGACATTGGTTTCTCGCTCTATTTTGTGGAAGGAATTTGTTTTGTACTCTGATGAAGTTTTAATTTCCTCATATCGGAGTACTTGAAATTTCTCATCGTTGAATTTCATATTGTTTTCTGCAGCCCACTGAAAGGTTTGGTTGATGTCCACCTGGAGCCTTGCAGTGTCTGCAATGGAAGACACTGTCATGCAGATTCGGGTGTCATCTGCAAAGGAAGATACGGTGCTGTGGCTGACATCCTTGTCTATGTCAGATATGAGGATGAGAAACAAGATGGGAGCGAGTACTGTGCCTTGTGGAACAGAGCTTTTCACCGTAGCTGCCTCGGACTTTACTCTGTTGACTACTATTCTTTGTGTTCTGTTTGTGAGGAAATTATAGATCCATCTACCAACTTTTCCTGTTATTCCTTTAGCACGCATTTTGTGCGCTATTACGCCATGGTCACACTTGTCGAAGGCTTTTGCAAAGTCTGCATTCGTTTTGTCTTCTAGTGCACAAATATTTCTCAACATATGCAAAATGCAAGTTAAGAACTATCTGTAGAACTGGGCCATTAATCAAAAGATGTTCAAACACTGACGATGCAAAGACAAATGAGTGAAATTCAAAAAAGATCAATACAAACCAATATTCAACAAGCCACTGAACAATAGCCACATTGATTATGCATCTGACATAAGTAAAAAATTTGCAGAATTCCAAAAAAATACAAAATAAGCCCACTCATGCAGCACCTGGACCTGATTCGTGTAATTCCTAATTTATAAAGAAAAATAAAATATCACTAGCACGAGGACTCAGTATCCTTTGTAGAAAGAGCTTATAGTTAGAGGACTTTAAAGAATTGCAGTAGAGCACTAGCCAAAAAATTATGGACTAGTACCCATTACATCACACATAAAAGTCTTAGAGAGAGTGAAGAGTTGTTAAGTTATAAACTTTATGGAACAGCATTACCTATACAATCCAAACCAGCATGGATTCAGAGTGGGTAGATTATGCTTGTTGCAGCTACAGCACTAAACCACTATGACAGAATTACGAAGGCGTTAAAAGAGGAGCAGCAAGCGTATGTGATATACACGGATTTCGTAAAGGCATTTCACAAATGTGATCATGGAATGATTGAATATAAATTGAAAGATATAGATATAATGACAAGAATGAGCAAATGAATTTTCAACTCCTGACAAACAGAACATGAAGAGTAGCATTAAGCAGAACAAAATTCAGCATTAGCAAAGTATAAAGCAAAATACCCCAATGCACGGTCCTGCCACCTTTATACTGTTCCTCATCCTCATAACGGATGTGGATACAAATGCTTGCTACAGTCTTGTATCCTCATTTTGCAGATGATACCTATATAAGCATGCAAATCACCTAGGTAGAGGACACGGAAAAATTACAAGACTACATAAACATAGTTTTCCAGTGGGCAATGGAGAACAACATGACGTTCAGTGGCGACAAGTTCCTACTTCATAGAAATGGAAAGAATAACAAAAAAAGGCACAATACCATGACTGGAACGATACACAAATAACCCGCACATAAAAGAGAGAAGCTTACGACGACGTTTCGGTCCGACCATTGACAAAGTCACACTGTGCAGTGTGACTTTGTCAATGGTCCAAGTCGGACCGAAACGTCGTCGTAAGCTTCTCTCTTTTATGTGCGGATTATTTGTGTAAATGGAAAGAATAAATAACTCAAAACAAACTTTGTATACAGAATGAAAGATTACTAAATAGAACGAAAAGAACATGTGAAGGACCTGGGTGTAATAATGTAAGCAGACCTTTCTTTTAAAAACAAATAAGGCAAATATGGAAGATAATGAAATCTTTCAAAACAAGGGAAAATGCTGCCATTGGTGATTATTCTCAAATTTCTTGAGCTCTCTCATTAAGAGTGTTGTTCAATTTGGCTTCAGTCAGGACATGAAAGATATCAGACCTGGAACAGATACAAAAATCATTTACGGCTTGCATAGAGCCAAAAAAAATTACTTGGAACGCCTCAGAGTCTTAAATATGAACTCACTTGAGCAAAGCAGAGATAATTGTAAATACAGATGTGAAAAAGTAGTTTAGAGCCCAGTCTCAAGTCTGTCACAGCATACTGGAGTGAGAAATATGGGTTTTCGCACTGCATGTGGCATGGGACAATAAGAGCAACTGGACACTACACTTATAATGAATCACCATTTGATAATATGCAGACAAACCTTGTGACTTCTTCTTCATGTGTAGAACTGAATGAAGTCATGCCATTTTGTTTGTTAGACATTTTGCATAAAATCCATCATCAAAATATTCTGTCACAATAATTAATTTATCCGTTTAGGCTTGAATAAGCAACTGCCATGTAGGCTGGGGAGCATTACTACTTTGCAAGCTTGTGCTTGATTTAATGTTCTTGACTCTTATTGCTCAAATACGTAATCGATTACCTGACTGTAAAAAAAAAATGTCATCCAGGTCACCGAATATCACAGCATCATCAGATGTGCGGCGTCTGGTTGTCTTTGTTGTGGACGTTTCGCCATCCAGTGGCTGGCTGGATGGCGAAACGTCTACGGTGGGGATGCCAGGGTGTTGTGCATGTGTCATTTCATCCTGTCGGTATTATATACAATTCTTGTACTTCTACTACTACTACTTCTACCACCACTACTACCTCCACCTCTTCCTGCCTATATATAGCCGTCCTGCTCCACCTCTGTTAGTGTGACTTTGTCAATGGTCCAAGTCGGACCGAAACGTCGTCGTAAGCTTCTGTCTTTTATGTGCGGGTTATTTGTGTATCGTTCCAGTCACGGTATTGTGCCTTTTTGTTATTTATCATCAGGCTTGTAATAACAACTCTCAGTACTTGTTCACAGCATCATCAGGCTTGTAATAACAACTCTCAGTACTTGTTCACAGCATCATCAGGCTTGTAATAACAACTCTCAGTACTTGTTCACAGCATCATCAGGGTTGTAATAACAACTCTCAGTACTTGTTCACAGCATCATCAGGCTTGTAATAACAACTCTCAGTACTTGTTCACAGCATCATCAGGCTTGTAATAACAACTCTCAGTACTTGTTCACAGCATCATCAGGCTTGTAATAACAACTCTCAGTACTTGTTCACAGCATCATCAGGATTGTAATAGCAACTCTCAGTACTTGTTCACAGCATCATCAGGCTTGTAATAGCAACTCTCAGTACTTGTTCACAGCATCATCAGGCTTGTAATAACAACTCTCAGTACTTGTTCACAGCATCATCAGGCTTGTAATAGCAACTCTCAGTACTTGTTCACAGCATCATCAGGCTTGTAATAACAACTCTCAGTACTTGTTCACAGCATCATCAGGCTTGTAATAGCAACTCTCAGTACTTGTTCACAGCATCATCAGGCTTGTAATAGCAACTCTCAGTACTTGTTCACAGCATCATCAGGCTTGTAATAGCAACTCTCAGTACTTGTTCACAGCATCATCAGGCTTGTAATAACAACTCTCAGTACTTGTTCACAGCATCATCAGGCTTGTAATAGCAACTCTCAGTACTTGTTCACAGCATCATCAGGCTTGTAATAACAACTCTCAGTACTTGTTCACAGCATCATCAGGCATGTAATAATAACTCTCAGTACTTGTTCACAGCATCATCAGGCTTCTAATAGCAACTCTCAGTACTTGTTCACAGCATCATCAGGCTTGTAATAACAACTCTCAGTACTTGTTCACAGCATCATCAGGCTTGAAATAACAACTCTCAGTACTTGTTCACAGCATCATCAGGCTTGTAATAGCAACTCTCAGTACTTGTTCACAGCATCATCAGGCTTGTAATAGCAACTCTCAGTACTTGTTCACAGCATCATCAGGCTTGTAATAACAACTCTCAGTACTTGTTCACAGCATCATCAGGCATGTAATAATAACTCTCAGTACTTGTTCACAGCATCATCAGGCTTGTAATAGCAGCTCTCAGTACTTGTTCACAGCATCATCAGGCTTGTAATAACAACTCACAGTACTTGTTCACAGTACCAGCAGGCTTGTAATAACAACTCTCAGTACTTGTTTACAGTACCAGCAGGCTTGTAATAGCAACTCTCAGTACTTGTTCACAGCATCATCAGGCTTGTAATAGTAACTCTCAGTACTTGTTCACAGCATCATCAGGCTTGTAATAGCAACTCTCAGTACTTGTTCACAGCATCATCAGGCTTGTAATAACAACTCTCAGTACTTGTTCACAGCATCATCACGCTTGTAATAGCAACTCTCAGTAATTGTTCACAGCATCATCAGGCTTGTAATAACAACTCTCAGTACTTGTTCACAGCATCATCAGGCTTGTAATAACAACTCTCAGTACTTGTTCACAGCATCATCAGGCTTGTAATAACAACTCTCAGTACTTGTTCACAGCATCATCAGGCTTGTAATAGCAACTCTCAGTACATGTTCACAGCATCATCAGGCTTGTAATAACAACTCTCAGTACTTGTTCACAGCATCATCAGGCTTGTAATAGCAACTCTCAGTACTTGTTCACAGCATCATCAGGCTTGTAATAGCAACTCTCAGTACTTGTTCACAGCATCATCAGGCTTGTAATAACAACTCTCAGTACTTGTTCACAGCATCATCAGGCTTGTAATAGCAACTCTCAGTACTTGTTCACAGCATCATCAGGCTTGTAATAATAACTCTCAGTACTTGTTCACAGCATCATCAGGCTTGTAATAGCAACTCTCAGTACATGTTCACAGCATCATCAGGCTTGTAATAACAACTCTCAGTACTTGTTCACAGCATCATCAGGCTTGTAATAACAACTCTCAGTACTTGTTCACAGCATCATCAGGCTTGTAATAGCAACTCTCAGTACTTGTTCACAGCATCATCAGGCTTTTAATAATAACTCTCAGTACTTGTTCACAGCATCATCAGGCTTGTAATAGCAACTCTCAGTACATGTTCACAGCATCATCAGGCTTGTAATAACAACTCTCAGTACTTGTTCACAGCATCATCAGGCTTGTAATAGCAACTCTCAGTACTTGTTCACAGCATCATCAGGCTTGTAATAATAACTCTCAATACTTGTTCACAGCATCATCAGGCTTGTAATAGCAACTCTCAGTACTTGTTCACGGCATCATAAGGCTTGTAATAACAACTCTCAGTACTTGTTCACAGTACCAGCAGGCTTGTAATAACAACTCTCAGTACTTGTTTACAGTACCAGCAGGCTTGTAATAACAACTCTCAGTACTTGTTCACAGTACCAGCAGGCTTGTAATAACAACTCTCAGTACTTGTTTACAGTACCAGCAGGCTTGTAATAGCAACTCTCAGCACTTGTTCACAGCATCATCAGGCTTGTAATAGCAACTCTCAGTACTTGTTCACGGCATCATAAGGCTTGTAATAACAACTCTCAGTACTTGTTCACAGTACCAGCAGGCTTGTAATAACAACTCTCAGTACTTGTTTACAGTACCAGCAGGCTTGTAATAACAACTCTCAGTACTTGTTCACAGTACCAGCAGGCTTTTAATAACAACTCTCAGTACTTGTTTACAGTACCAGCAGGCTTGTAATAGCAACTCTCAGCACTTGTTCACAGCATCATCAGGCTTGTAATAGCAACTCTCAGTACTTGTTCACAGCATCATCAGGCTTGTAATAGCAACTCTCAGTACTTGTTCACAGCATCATCAGGCTTGTAATAGCAACTCTCAGTACTTGTTCACAGCATCATCAGGCTTGTAATAGCAACTCTCAGTACTTGTTCACAGCATCATCAGGCTTGTAATAACAACTCTCAGTACTTGTTCACAGCATCATCAGGCTTGTAATAACAACTCTCAGTACTTGTTCACAGCATCATCAGGCTTGTAATAGCAACTCTCAGTACTTGTTCACAGCATCATCAGGATTGTAATAGCAACTCTCAGTACTTGTTCACAGCATCATCAGGCTTGTAATAGCAACTCTCAGTACTTGTTCACAGCATCATCAGGATTGTAATAGCAACTCTCAGTACTTGTTCACAGCATCATCAGGCTTGTAATAGCAACTCTCAGTACTTGTTCACAGCATCATCAGGCTTGTAATAGCAACTCTCAGTACTTGTTCACAGCATCATCAGGCTTGTAATAGCAACTCTCAGTGCTTGTTCACAGCATCATCAGGCTTGTAATAGCAACTCTCAGTACTTGTTCACAGCATCATCAGCCTTGTAATAGCAACTCTCAGTACTTGTTCACAGCATCATCAGGCTTGTAATAGCAACTCTCAGCACTTGTTCACAGCATCATCAGGCTTGTAATAGCAACTCTCAGTACTTGTTCACAGCATCATCAGGCTTGTAATAACAACTCTCAGTACTTGTTCACAGCATCATCAGGCTTGTAATAGCAACTCTCAGTACTTGTTCACAGCATCATCAGGCTTGTAATAGCAACTCTCAGTACTTGTTCACAGCATCATCAGGCTTGTAATAACAACTCTCAGTACTTGTTCACAGCATCATCAGGCTTGTAATAACAACTCTCAGTACTTGTTCACAGCATCATCAGGCTTGTAATAACAACTCTCAGTACTTGTTCACAGCATCATCAGGCTTGTAATAGCAACTCTCAGTACTTGTTCACAGCATCATCAGGCTTGTAATAGCAACTCTCAGTACTTGTTCACAGCATCATCAGGCTTGTAATAGCAACTCTCAGTACTTGTTCACAGCATCATCAGGCTTGTAATAGCAACTCTCAGTACTTGTTCACAGCATCATCTGGCTTGTAATAACAACTCTCAGTACTTGTACACAGCATCATCAGGCTTGTAATAGCAACTCTCAGTACTTGTTCACAGCATCATCAGGCTTGTAATAACAACTCTCAGTACTTGTTCACAGCATCATCAGGCATGTAATAATAACTCTCAGTACTTGTTCACAGCATCATCAGGCTTCTAATAGCAACTCTCAGTACTTGTTCACAGCATCATCAGGCTTGTAATAACAACTCTCAGTACTTGTTCACAGCATCATCAGGCTTGAAATAACAACTCTCAGTACTTGTTCACAGCATCATCAGGCTTGTAATAGCAACTCTCAGTACTTGTTCACAGCATCATCAGGCTTGTAATAGCAACTCTCAGTACTTGTTCACAGCATCATCAGGCTTGTAATAACAACTCTCAGTACTTGTTCACAGCATCATCAGGCATGTAATAATAACTCTCAGTACTTGTTCACAGCATCATCAGGCTTGTAATAGCAGCTCTCAGTACTTGTTCACAGCATCATCAGGCTTGTAATAACAACTCACAGTACTTGTTCACAGTACCAGCAGGCTTGTAATAACAACTCTCAGTACTTGTTTACAGTACCAGCAGGCTTGTAATAGCAACTCTCAGTACTTGTTCACAGCATCATCAGGCTTGTAATAGTAACTCTCAGTACTTGTTCACAGCATCATCAGGCTTGTAATAGCAACTCTCAGTACTTGTTCACAGCATCATCAGGCTTGTAATAACAACTCTCAGTACTTGTTCACAGCATCATCAGGCTTGTAATAGCAACTCTCAGTAATTGTTCACAGCATCATCAGGCTTGTAATAACAACTCTCAGTACTTGTTCACAGCATCATCAGGCTTGTAATAACAACTCTCAGTACTTGTTCACAGCATCATCAGGCTTGTAATAACAACTCTCAGTACTTGTTCACAGCATCATCAGGCTTGTAATAGCAACTCTCAGTACATGTTCACAGCATCATCAGGCTTGTAATAACAACTCTCAGTACTTGTTCACAGCATCATCAGGCTTGTAATAGCAACTCTCAGTACTTGTTCACAGCATCATCAGGCTTGTAATAGCAACTCTCAGTACTTGTTCACAGCATCATCAGGCTTGTAATAACAACTCTCAGTACTTGTTCACAGCATCATCAGGCTTGTAATAGCAACTCTCAGTACTTGTTCACAGCATCATCAGGCTTGTAATAATAACTCTCAGTACTTGTTCACAGCATCATCAGGCTTGTAATAGCAACTCTCAGTACATGTTCACAGCATCATCAGGCTTGTAATAACAACTCTCAGTACTTGTTCACAGCATCATCAGGCTTGTAATAACAACTCTCAGTACTTGTTCACAGCATCATCAGGCTTGTAATAGCAACTCTCAGTACTTGTTCACAGCATCATCAGGCTTTTAATAATAACTCTCAGTACTTGTTCACAGCATCATCAGGCTTGTAATAGCAACTCTCAGTACATGTTCACAGCATCATCAGGCTTGTAATAACAACTCTCAGTACTTGTTCACAGCATCATCAGGCTTGTAATAGCAACTCTCAGTACTTGTTCACAGCATCATCAGGCTTGTAATAATAACTCTCAATACTTGTTCACAGCATCATCAGGCTTGTAATAGCAACTCTCAGTACTTGTTCACGGCATCATAAGGCTTGTAATAACAACTCTCAGTACTTGTTCACAGTACCAGCAGGCTTGTAATAACAACTCTCAGTACTTGTTTACAGTACCAGCAGGCTTGTAATAACAACTCTCAGTACTTGTTCACAGTACCAGCAGGCTTGTAATAACAACTCTCAGTACTTGTTTACAGTACCAGCAGGCTTGTAATAGCAACTCTCAGCACTTGTTCACAGCATCATCAGGCTTGTAATAGCAACTCTCAGTACTTGTTCACGGCATCATAAGGCTTGTAATAACAACTCTCAGTACTTGTTCACAGTACCAGCAGGCTTGTAATAACAACTCTCAGTACTTGTTTACAGTACCAGCAGGCTTGTAATAACAACTCTCAGTACTTGTTCACAGTACCAGCAGGCTTTTAATAACAACTCTCAGTACTTGTTTACAGTACCAGCAGGCTTGTAATAGCAACTCTCAGCACTTGTTCACAGCATCATCAGGCTTGTAATAGCAACTCTCAGTACTTGTTCACAGCATCATCAGGCTTGTAATAGCAACTCTCAGTACTTGCTCACAGAATCATCAGGCTTGTAATAACAACTCTCAGTACTTGTTCACAGCATCATCAGGCTTGTAATAGCAACTCTCAGTACTTGTTCACAGCATCATCAGGCTTGTAATAGCAGCTCTCAGTACTTGTTCACAGCATCATCAGGCTTGTAATAATAACTCTCAGTACTTGTTCACAGCATCATTAGGCTTGTAATAGCAACTCTCAATACTTATTCACAGCATCATCAGGCTTGTAATAGCAACTCTCAGTACTTGTTCACAGCATCATCAGGCTTGTAATAACAACTCTCAGTAC
>NC_091360.1:14297818-14477816 GCF_038502225.1 Cherax quadricarinatus
CACACATAGCCAGAGTTCTGCTGGTATCCACACAGCCAGAGCTCTGCTGGTATCCACACAGCCAGAGCTCTGCTGGTATACACACAGCCAGAGCTCTGCTGGTATCCACACAGCCAGAGCTTTGCTGGTATCCACACAGCCAGAGGTCTGCTGGTATCCACACAGCCAGAGCTCTGCTGGTATACACACAACAAGAGCTCTGCTGGTATCCACACAGCCAGAGCTCTGCTGGTATCCACACAGCCAGAGCTCTGCTGGTATTCACACAGCCAGAGCTCTGCTGGTATCCACACAGCCACAGCTCTACTGGTATCCACACAGTCAGAGCTCTGCTGGTATCCACACAGCCAGAGCTCTGCTGGTATCCACACAGCCAGAGCTATGCTGGCATCCACACATAGCCAGAGCTCTGCTGGTATCCACACTCAGCCAGAGCTCTGCTGGTATCCACGCAGCCAGAGCTCTGCTGGTATCCAAACAGCCACAGCTCTGCTGGTATCCACACAGCCAGAGCTCTGCTGGTATACACACAGCCAGAGCTCTGCTGGTATACACACAGCCAGAGCTCTGCTGGTATCCACACAGCCAGAGCTCTGCTGGTATCCACACAGCCAGAGGTCTGCTGGTATCCACACAGCCAGAGCTCTGCTGGTATACACACAACAAGAGCTCTGCTGGTATCCACTCAGCCAGAGCTAAGCTGGTATCCACACAGCCAGAGCTCTGCTGGTATCCACAAAGCCAGAGCTCTGCTGGTATCCACACAGCCAGAGCTCTGTTGGTATCCACACAGCCAGAGCTCTGTTGGTATCCACACAGCCAGAGCTCTGCTGGTATCCACACAGCCAGAGCTCTGCTGGTATCCACGCAGCCAGAGCTCTGCTGGTATCCACACAGCCAGAGCTCTGCTGGTATCCACACAGCCAGAGCTCTGCTGGTATCCACACAGCCAGAGCTCTGCTGGTATCCACACAGCCAGAGCTCTGCTGGAATCCACACAGCCAGAGCTCTGCTGGTATCCACACAGCCACAGCTCTACCGGTATCCACACAGCCAAAGCTCTGCTGGTATCCACACAGCCAGAGCTCTGCTGGTATCCACACAGCCAGAGCTCTGCTGGAATCCACACACAGCCAGAGCTCTGCTGGTATCCACACTCAGCCAGAGCTCTGCTGGTATCCACGCAGCCAGAGCTCTGCTGGTATCCACACAGCCACAGCTCTGCTGGTATCCACACAGCCAGAGCTCTGCTGGTATCCACACATAGCCAGAGCTCTGCTGTTATCCATACAGCCAGAGCTCTGCTGGTATCAACACACAGCCAGAGCTCTGCTGGTATCCACAAAGCCAGAGCTCTGCTGGTATCCACACAGCCAGAGCTCTGCTGGTATCCACACACAGCCAGAGCTCTGCTGGTATCCACACACCCAGAGCTCTGCTGGTATCCATACACAGCCAGAGCTCTGCTGGTATCCAAACAGCCAGAGCTCTGCTGGTACCCACACACAGCCAGACCTCTGCTGGTATCCACACAGCCAGAGCTCTGCTGGTATCCACACACAGCCAGAGCTCTGCTGGTGTTCACACACAGCCAGAGGTCTGCTGGTATCCACACAGCCAGAGCTCTGCTGGTATCCACACAGCCACAGCTTTGCTGGCATCCACACAGCCAGAGCTCTGCTGGTATCCACACACAGCCAGAGCTCTGCTGGTATCCACACATAGCCAGAGCTCTGCTGGTATCCACACAGCCAGAGCTCTGCTGGCATCCACACACAGCCAGAGCTCTGCTGGTATCCACACACAGCCAGAGCTCTGCTGGTATCCACACACAGCCAGAGCTCTCCTGGTATCCATAAAGCCAGAGCTCTGCTGGTATCCACACACAGCCAGAGCTGTGCTGGTATCCACACAACCAGAGCTCTGCTGGTATCCACACACAGCCAGAGCTCTGCTGGTATCCACATAGCCAGAGCTCTGCTGGTATCCACACAGCCAGAGCTCTGCTGGTATCCACACAGCCAGAGCTCTGCTGGTATCCACACAGAGAGAGCTCCTGGTATCCACACAGCCAGAGCTCTGCTGGTATCCACACAGCCAGAGCTCTGCTGGTATCTACACAGCCAGAGCTCTGCTGGTATCCACACAGCCAGAGCTCTGCTGGTATCCACAGAGCCAGAGCTCTGCTGGTTTCCACAAAGCCAGAGCTCTGCTTGTATCCACACAGTCAGAGCTCTGCTGGTATCCACACAGCCAGAGCTCTACTGGTATCAACACAGCCAGAGCTCTGCTGGTATCCACAGAGTCAGAGCTCTACTGGTATCCACAGAGTCAGAGCTCTACTGGTATCCACACAGCCACAGCTCTACTGGTATCCACTCAGTCAGAGCTCTGCTGGTATCCACACAGCCACAGCTCTGCTGGTATCCACACAGCCACAGCTCTGCTGGTATCTACACAACTACAGCTCTACTGGTATCCACACAGCCAGAGCTCTGCTGGTATCCACACAGCCACAGCTCTACTGGTATCCACACAGTCAGAGCTCTGCTGGTATCAACACAGCCAGACCTCTGCTGGTATCCACGCAGTCAGAGCTCTGCTGGTATCCACACACAGCCAGAGCTCTGCTGGTATCCACACAGCCAGAGCTCTGCTGGTATCCACACAGCCAGAGCTCTGCTGGTATCCATACAGCCAGAGCTCTGCTGGTATCCACACACAGCCAGAGCTGTGCTGGTATCCACATAGCCAGAGCTCTGCTGGTATACACACAGCCAGAGCACCTGCTGGTATCTACACAGCCAGAGCTCTGCTGGTATTCACACAGCCAGAGCTCCTGGTATCCACACAGCCAGAGCTCTGCTGGTATCCACACAGCCAGAGCTCTGCTGGTATCTACACAGCCAGAGCTCTGCTGGTATCCACACAGCCAGAGCTCTGCTGGTATCCACACAGCCAGAGCTCTGCTGGTATCCACACAGCCAGAGCTCTGCTGGTATCCACACAGCCAGAGCTCTGCTGGTTTCCACACAGCCAGAGCTCTACTGGTATACACACAGCCAGAGCACTGCTGGTATCCACACAGCCAGAGCTCTACTGGTATCCACTCAGTCAGAGCTCTAAGAACATAAGAACATAAGAACGAAGGAACACTGCAGAAGGCCTACTGGCCCATGCAAGGCAGGTCCAAGTCTCCTACCGGCTTAAGCCAATGCACCCAACCTAGTCAGGTCAGGTCACATTGACTTAAGGGAGGAACACGGCAACCGACCTGGTAGCACAAGCTATCAGGTCTAACTCACACCCACCCACATCTACTCATGTATTTATCCAACCTATTTTTAAAGCTACACAACGTTCTGGCCTCTATAACGGTATTTGGGAGTTTGTTCCACTCATCCACAACTCTATTACCAAACCAGTACTTTCCTATATCCTTCCTGAATATGAATTTTTCCAACTTAAAACCATTGCTGCGAGTCCTGTCTAGGCTCGATATTTTCAGCACACTATTTACATCCCCTTTATTTATTCCTGTCTTCCATTTGTACACCTCAATCATATCCCCCCTAATTCTACGTCTTTCTAGAGAGTGCAGTTTCAGGGCCCTTAGTCTATCCTCATAGGGAAGGTTTCTGATACATGGGATCAACTTTGTCATCCTCCTTTGTACATTTTCCAGAGAATTTATATCCATTCTGCAATACGGTGACCAAAACTGTGCAGCATAATCGAAATGAGGCTTAACCAAGGATGTATAGAGTTGAAGAACAACCTGAGGACTCCTATTATTTATGCTTCTTGATATGAAGCCAAGGATTCTATTAGCTTTATTGCGAACACCAGCTCTGCTGGTATCCACACAGTCACAGCTCTGCTGGAATCCATACAGCCACAGCTCTGCTGGTATCTACACAGCCACAGCTCTACTGGTATCCACACAGCCAGAGCTCTGCTGGTATCAACACAGCCACAGCTCTACTGGTATCCACACAGTCAGAGCTCTGCTGGTATCCACTCAGCCAGAGCTCTGCTGGTATCCACGCAGTCAGAAATCTGCTGGTATCCACACAGCCACAGCTCTGCTGGTATCCACAGAGCCAGAGCTCTGTTGGCATCCACACAGCCACAGCTCTGCTGGTATCCACACAGCCACAGCTCTACTGGTATCAACACAGTCAGAGCTCTGCTGGTATTCACACAGCCACAGCACTGCTGGTATCCTCACAGCCACAGCTCTGCTGGTATCCACACAGCCAAAGCTCTGCTGGTATCCACACAGCCAAAGCTCTACTGGTATCCACACATAGCCAGAGCTCTGCTGTTATCCATACAGCCAGAGCTCTGCTGGTATCAACACACAGCCAGAGCTCTGCTGGTATCCACAAAGCCAGAGCTCTGCTGGTATCCACACAGCCAGAGCTCTGCTGGTATCCACACACAGCCAGAGCTCTGCTGGTATCCACACAGCCAAAGCTCTGCTGGTATCCATACACAGCCAGAGCTCTGCTGGTATCCAAACAGCCAGAGCTCTGCTGGTACCCACACACAGCCAGAGCTCTGCTGGTATCCACACAGCCAGAGCTCTGCTGGTATCCACACACAGCCAGAGCTCTGCTGGTGTTCACACACAGCCAGAGCTCTGCTGGTATCCACACAGCCAGAGCTCTGCTGGTATCCACACAGCCACAGCTTTGCTGGCATCCACACAGCCAGAGCTCTGCTGGTATCCACACACAGCCAGAGCTCTGCTGGTATCAACACATAGCCAGAGCTCTGCTGGTATCCACACAGCCAGAGCTCTGCTGGCATCCACACACAGCCAGAGCTCTGCTGGTATCCACACACAGCCAGAGCTCTGCTGGTATCCACACACAGCCAGAGCTCTCCTGGTATCCATAAAGCTAGAGCTCTGCTGGTATCCACACACAGCCAGAGCTGTGCTGGTATCCACACAGCCAGAGCTCTGCTGGTATCCACACACAGCCAGAGCTCTGCTGGTATCCACATAGCCAGAGCTCTGCTGGTATCCACATAGCCAGAGCTCTGCTGGTATCCACACAGCCAGAGCTCTGCTGGTATCCACACAGCCAGAGCTCTGCTGGTATCCACACAGAGAGAGCTCCTGGTATCCACACAGCCAGAGCTCTGCTGGTATCCACACAGCCAGAGCTCTGCTGGTATCTACACAGCCAGAGCTCTGCTGGTATCCACACAGCCAGAGCTCTGCTGGTATCCACACAGCCAGAGCTCTGCTGGTTTCCACACAGCCAGAGCTCTGCTGGTATCCACACAGTCAGAGCTCTGTTGGTATCCACACAGCCAGAGCTCTACTGGTATCAACACAGCCAGAGCTCTGCTGGTATCCACACAGCCAGAGCTCTATTGGTATCCACAGAGTCAAAGCTCTGCTGGTATCCACACAGCCACAGCTCTACTGGTATCCACTCAGTCAGAGCTCTGCTGGTATCCACACAGCCACAGCTCTGCTGGTATCCACACAGCCACAGCTCTGCTGGTATCCACACAGCCACAGCTCTACTGGTATCCACACAGTCAGAGCTCTGCTGGTATCAACACAGCCAGACCTCTGCTGGTATCCACGCAGTCAGAGCTCTGCTGGTATCCACACACAGCCAGAGCTCTGCTGGTATCCACACAGCCAGAGCTCTGCTGGTATCCACACAGCCAGAGCTCTGCTGGTATCCATACAGCCAGAGCTCTGCTGGTATCCACACACAGCCAGAGCTGTGCTGGTATCCACATAGCCAGAGCTCTGCTGGTATACACACAGCCAGAGCACCTGCTGGTATCTACACAGCCAGAGCTCTGCTGGTATTCACACAGCCAGAGCTCCTGGTATCCACACAGCCAGAGCTCTGCTGGTATCCACACAGCCAGAGCTCTGCTGGTATCTACACAGCCAGAGCTCTGCTGGTATCCACACAGCCAGAGCTCTGCTGGTATCCACACAGCCAGAGCTCTGCTGGTATCCACACAGCCAGAGCTCTGCTGGTATCCACACAGCCAGAGCTCTGCTGGTTTCCACACAGCCAGAGCTCTACTGGTATCCACAGAGTCAGAGCTCTGCTGGTATCCACTCAGTCAGAGCTCTGCTGATATCCACACAGCCACAGCTCTGCTGGAATCCATACAGCCACAGCTCTGCTGGTATCTACACAGCCACAGCTCTACTGGTATCCACACAGCCAGAGCTCTGCTGGTATCAACACAGCCACAGCTCTACTGGTATCCACACAGTCAGAGCTCTGCTGGTATCCACTCAGCCAGAGCTCTGCTGGTATCCACGCAGTCAGAAATCTGCTGGTATCCACACAGCCACAGCTCTGCTGGTATCCACAGAGCCAGAGCTCTGCTGGCATCCACACAGCCACAGCTCTGCTCGTATCCACACAGCCACAGCTCTACTGGTATCAACACAGTCAGAGCTCTGCTGGTATCCACTCAGCCAGAGCTCTGCTGGTATCCACGCAGTCAGAAATCTGCTGGTATCCACATAGCCACAGCTCTGCTGGTATCCACAGAGCCAGAGCTCTGCTGGTATCCACACAGCCACAGCTCTGCTGGTATCCACACAGTCAGAGCTCTGCTGGTATCCACACAGCCAGAGCTCTGCTGGTATCCACACAGTCAGAGCTCTGCTGGTATCCACACAGCCAGACCTCTGCTGGTATCCACACAGTCAGAGCTCTGCTGGTATCCACACAGCCATTGCTCTGATGGTATCCACACAGCCAATGCTCTGCTGGTATCCACACAGCCAAAGCTCTAATGGTGTCCACACAGCCAGAGCTCTGCTGGTATCCACACAGCCACAGCTCTGCTGGTATCCACACAGTCAGAGCTCTGCTGGTATCCACACAGCCAGAGCTCTGCTGGTATCCACACAGTCAGAGCTCTGCTGGTATCCACACAGCCACAGCTCTGCTCGTACCCACACAGCCACAGCTCTACTGGTATCCACACAGCCAGAGCTCTGCTGGTATCCACACAGCCAGAGCTCTACTGGTATCCACACAGTCAGAGCTCTGCTGGTATCAACACAGCCAGACCTCTGCTGGTATCCACGCAGTCAGAGCTCTGCTGGTATCCACACACAGCCAGAGCTCTGCTGGTATCCACACAGCCAGAGCTCTGCTGGTATCCACACAGCCAGAGCTCTGCTGGTATCCATACAGCCAGAGCTCTGCTGGTATCCACACACAGCCAGAGCTGTGCTGGTATCCACATAGCCAGAGCTCTGCTGGTATACACACAGCCAGAGCACCTGCTGGTATCTACACAGCCAGAGCTCTGCTGGTATTCACACAGCCAGAGCTCCTCGTATCCACACAGCCAGAGCTCTGCTGGTATCCACACAGCCAGAGCTCTGCTGGTATCTTCACAGCCAGAGCTCTGCTGGTATCCACACAGCCAGAGCTCTGCTGGTATCCACACAGCCAGAGCTCTACTGGTATACGCACAGTCAGAGCTCTGCTGATATCCACACAGCCACACCTCTGCTAGAATCCATACAGCCACAGCTCTGCTGGTATCTACACAGCCACAGCTCTACTGGTATCCACACAGCCAGAGCTCTGCTGGTATCAACACAGCCACAGCTCTACTGGTATCCACACAGTCAGAGCTCTGCTGGTATCCACGCAGTCAGAAAACTGCTGGTATCCACACAGCCACAGCTCTGCTGGTATCCACAGAGCCAGAGCTCTGCTGGCATCCACACAGCCACAGCTCTGCTCGTATCCACACAGCCACAGCTCTACTGGTATCAACACAGTCAGAGCTCTGCTGGTATCCACTCAGCCAGAGCTCTGCTGGTATCCACGCAGTCAGAAATCTGCTGGTATCCACACAGCCACAGCTCTGCTGGTATCCACAGAGCCAGAGCTCTGCTGGTATCCACACAGCCACAGCTCTGCTGGTATCCACACAGTCAGAGCTCTGCTGGTATCCACACAGCCAGAGCTCTGCTGGTATCCACACAGTCAGAGCTCTGCTGGTATCCACACAGCCAGAGCTCTGCTGGTATCCACACAGTCAGAGCTCTGCTGGTATCCACACAGCCAATGCTCTGCTGGTATCCACACAGCCAATGCTCTGCTGGTATCCACACAGCCAAAGCTCTAATGGTATCCACACAGCCAGAGCTCTGCTGGTATCCACACAGCCACAGCTCTGCTGGTATCCACACAGTCAGAGCTCTGCTGGTATCCACACAGCCAGAGCTCTGCTGGTATTCACACAGTCAGAGCTCTGCTGGTATCCACACAGCCACAGCTCTGCTCGTACCCACACAGCCACAGCTCTACTGGTATCCACACAGCCAGAGCTCTGCTGGTATCCACACAGCCACAGCTCAACTGGAATCCACACAGTCAGAGCTCTGCTGGTATACACCTATTGCATGAGCTATGCTGGTATCCACACAGCCAGAGCTCTGCTGGTATCCACACACAGCCAGAGCTCTGCTGCTATCCACAGACAGCCAGAGCTCTGCAGGTATCCACACACAGCCAGAGCTCTGCTGATATCCACACAGCCAGAGCTCTGCTGGCATCCACACATAGCCAGAGCTCTGCTGGTATCCACACACAGCATGAGCTGTGCTGGTAACCAAAAAGCCAGAGCTTTGCTGGTATGCACAGAGCCAGAGCTCTGCTGGTATCCACACATAGCATGAGCTCTGCTGGTATCCACACATAGCCAGAGCTCTGCTAGTATCCACATATAGCCAGAGCTCTGCTGGTATCCACACACAGCATGAGCTCTGCTGGTAACCAACAAGCCAGAGCTTTGCTGGTATCCACACAGCCAGAGCTTTGGTGGTATCCACACAGCCACAGCTCTGCTGGTATCCACACAGCCACAGCTCTGCTGGTATCCACACACAGCCAGAGCTCTGCTGGTATCCACACAGCCAGAGCTCTGCTGGTATCCACACACAGCCAGAGTTCTGCTGGTATCCACACAGCCAGAGCTCTGTTGGTACCCACACAGAGCCAGAGCTCTGCTGGTATCCGCACAGCCAGAGCTCTGATGGTATCCACACAGCCAGAGCTCTGCTGGTATCCACACACAGCCATAGCTCTGCTGGTATCCACACACAGCCATAGCTCTGCTGGTGTTCACACACAGCCAGAGCTCTGCTGGTATCCACACAGCCAGAGCTCTGCTGGTATCCACACAGCCAGAGCTCTGCTGGTATCCACACACAGCCATAGCTCTGCAGGCATCCACACACAGCCAGAGATCTGCTGGTGTTCAAACACAGCCAGAGCTCTGCTGGTACCCACACAGCCAGAGCTCTGCTGCTATCCACACACAGAGAGAGCTCTGCTGGTATCCACACAGCCAGAGCTCAGCTGGTACCCACACACAGCCAGAGCTCTGCTGGTACCCACACAGCCAGAGCTCTGCTGCTATCCACACACAGCCAGAGCTCTGCTGGTATCCACACAGCCAGAGCTCAGCTGGTACCCACACACAGCCAGAGCTCTGCTGGTATCCACACAGCCAGAGCTCTGCTGGTATCCACACACAGCCAGAGATCTGCTGGTGTTCAAACACAGCCAGAGCTCTGCTGGTATACACACAGCCAGAGCTCTGCTGGTATCCACACAGCCACAGCTCTGCTGGCAACCACACAGCCAGAGCTCTGCTGGTATTCACACAGAGCCAGAGCTCTGCTGGTATCCTCACACAGCCAGAGCTCTGCTGGTATCCACACAGCCAGAGCTCTGCTGGTATCCATACAGCCAGAGCTCTGCTGGTATCCACACAGCCAGAGCTCTGCTGGTATCCATACAGCCAGAGCTCTGCTGGTATCCACACACAGCCAGAGCTGTGCTGGTATCCACATAGCCAGAGCTCTGCTGGTATACACACAGCCAGAGCTCCTGCTGGTATCCACACAGCCAGAGCTCTGCTGGTATTCACACAGCCAGAGCTCCTGGTATCCACACAGCCAGAGCTCTGCTGGTATCCACACAGCCAGAGCTCTGCTGGTATCTACACAGCCAGAGCTCTGCTGGTATCCACACAGCAAGAGCTCTGCTGGTATCCACACAGCCAGAGCTCTGCTGGTATCCACACAGCCAGAGCTCTGCTGGTATCCACACAGCCAGAGCTCTGCTGGTTTCCACACAGCAAGAGCTCTACTGGTATCCACACAGCCAGAGCACTGCTGGTATCCACACAGCCAGAGCTCTACTGGTATCCACAGAGTCAGAGCTCTGCTGGTATCCACACAGCCACAGCTCTACTGGTATCCACTAAGTCAGAGCTCTGCTGGTATCCACACAGCCACAGATCTGCTGCAATCCATACAACCACAGCTCTGCTGGTATCTACACAGCCACAGCTCTACTGGTATCCACACTGCCAGAGCTCTGCTAGTATCAACACAGCCACAGCTCTACTGGTATCCACACAGTCAGAGCTCTGCTGGTATTCACTCAGCCAGAGCTCTGCTGGTATCCACGCAGTCAGAAATCTGCTGGTATCCACACAGCCACAGATCTGCTGGTATCCACAGAGCCAGAGCTCTGTTGGCATCCACACAGCCACAGCTCTGCTGGTATCCACACAGCCACAGCCCTACTGGTATCAACACAGTCAGAGCTCTGCTGGTATTCACACAGCCACAGCACTGCTGGTATCCACACAGCCACAGCTCTGCTGGTATCCACACAGCCAAAGCTCTGCTGGTATCCACACAGCCAAAGCTCTACTGGTATCCACACAGCCAGAGCTCTGCTGGTATCCACACAGCCACAGCTCTGCTGGTATCCACACAGTCAGAGCTCTGCTGGTATCCACAGAGCCAGAGCTCTGCTGGTATCCACACAGTCAGAGCTCTGCTGGTATCCACACAGCCACAGCTCTGCTCGTACCCACACAGCCACAGCTCTACTGGTATCCACACAGCCAGAGCTCTGCTGGTATCCACACAGCCACAGCTCAACTGGTATCCACACAGTCAGAGCTCTGCTGGTATCCACCTATAGCATGAGCTATGCTGGTATCCACACAGCCAGAGCTCTGCTGGTATCCACACACAGCCAGAGCTCTGCTGCTATCCACAGACAGCCAGAGCTCTGCTGGTATCCACAGACAGCCAGAGCTCTGCTGATATCCACTCAGCCAGAGCTCTGCTGGCATCCACACATAGCCAGAGCTCTGCTGGTATCCACACACAGCATGAGCTGTGCTGGTAACCAAAAAGCCAGAGCTTTGCTGGTATCCACACAGCCAGAGCTCTGCTGGTATCCACACATAGCATGAGCTCTGCTGGTATCCTCACATAGCCTGAGCTCTGCTAGTATCCACACATAGCCTGAGCTCTGCTGGTATCCACACACAGCATGAGCTCTGCTGGTAACCAAAAAGCCAGAGCTCTGCTGGTATCCACACAGCCAGAGCTTTGGTGGTATCCACACAGCCACAGCTCTGCTGGTATCCACACAGCCACAGCTCTGCTGGTATCCACACACAGCCAGAGCAGAGCTCTGCTTGTATCCACACAGTCAGAGCTCTGCTGGTATCCACACACAGCCAGATTTCTGCTGGTATCCACACAGCCAGAGCTCTGTTGGTACCCACACACAGCCAGAGCTCTGCTGGTATCCGCACAGCCAGAGCTCAGCTGGTATCCACACACAGCCAGAGCTCTGCTGGTGTTCACACACAGCCAGAGCTCTGCTGGTATCCACACAGCCAGAGCTCTGCTGGTATCCACAGAGCCACAGCTCTGCTGGTATACACACAGCCAGAGCTCTGCTGGTATCCACACAGCCTGAGCTCTGCTGATATCCACACAGCCAGAGCTCTGCTGGTATCTACACAGCCAGAGCTCTGCTGGTATCCACACAGCCAGAGCTCTGCTGGTATCCACACAGCCAGAGCTCTGCTGGTTTCCACACAGCCAGAGCTCTGCTGGTATCCACACAGTCAGAGCACTGCTGGTATCCACACATCCAGAGCTCTAATGGTATCCACACAGCCAGAGCTCTGCTGGTATCCACACAGCTAGAGCTCTACTGGTATCCACAGAGTCAGAGCTCTGCTGGTATGCACACAGCCACAGCTCTACTGGTATCCACTCAGTTAGAGCTCTGGTGGTATCCACACAGCCGCAGCTCTGCTGGTATCCACACAGCCACAGCTCTGCTGGTATCCACACAGCCACAGCTCTACTGGTATCCACACAGCCAGAGCTCTGCTCGTATCAACACAGCCACAGCTCTGCTGGTATCCACGCGGTCAGAGCTCTGCTGGTATCCACACAGCCACAGCTCTGCTGGTATCCACACAGCCACAGCTCTACTGGTATCAACACAGTCAGAGCTCTGCTGGCATTCACACAGCCACAGCACTGCTGGTATCCACACAGCCACAGCTCTGCTGGTATCCACACAGCCAAAGCTCTACTGGAATCCACACAGCCAGAGCTCTGCTGGTATCCACACAGCCACAGCTCTGCTGGTATCCACACAGTCAGAGCTCTGCTGGTATCCACACAGCCACAGCTCTGCTGGTATCCACACAGTCAGAGCTCTGCTGGTATCCACACAGCCACAGTTCTGCTCGTACCCACACAGCCACAGCTCTACTGGTATACACACAGCCAGAGCTCTGCTGGTATCCACACAGCCACAGCACTAATGGTATCCACACAGTCAGAGCTCTGCTGGTATCCACTTATAGCATGAGCTTTGCTGGTATCCACACAGCCAGAGTTCTGCTGGTATCCACACACAGCCAGAGCTCTGCTGCTATCCACAGACAGCCAGAGCTCTGCTGGTATGCACAGACAGGCAGAGCTCTGCTGATATCCACACAGCCAGAGCTCTGCTGGCATCCACACATAGCCAGAGCTCTGCTGGTATCCACACACAGCATGAGCTCTGCTGGTAACCAAAAAGCCAGAGCTTTGCTGGTATCCACGCAGCGAGAGCTCTGCTGGTATCCACACATAGCATGAGCTCTGCTGGTATCCACACATAGCCTGAGCTCTGCTAGTTTCCACACATAGCCAGAGCTCTGCTGGTATCCACACACAGCATGAGCTCTGCTTGTAACCAAAAAGCCAGAGCTCTGCTGGTATCCACACAGCCATACCTTTGCTGGTATCCACACAGCCACAGCTCTGCTGGTATCCACACAGCCAGAGCTCTGCTGGTATCTACACAGCTAGAGCACTGCTGGTATCCACACAGCCACAGCTCTTCTGGTATCCACACAGCCAGAGCTCTGCTGGCATCCACACATAGCCACAGCTCTGCTGGTATTCACACACCCAAACCTCTGCTTGTAACCAAAAAGCCAGAGCTCTGCTGGTATCCACACAGCCAGAGCTCTGCTGGTATCCACACAGCCAGAGCTCTGCTGGCATTCTAACATAG
This sequence comes from Cherax quadricarinatus, assembly GCF_038502225.1. Lineage (NCBI taxonomy): Eukaryota > Metazoa > Arthropoda > Malacostraca > Decapoda > Parastacidae > Cherax > Cherax quadricarinatus. Next base: position 14,311,246 of record NC_091360.1, read on the forward strand.
CCTGAGCTTTGCTGGAATCCACACATAGCCAGAGCTCTGCTGGTATCCACACAGCCGAAGCTCTGCTGGTATCCACACATAGCCAGAGCTCTGCTAGTATCCACACATAGCCAGAGCTCTGCTAGTATCCACACGCAGCCAGAGCTCTGCTGGTATCCACACACAGCCAAACCCCTGCTTGTATCAACACGCAGCCAGAGCTCTCATGTTATCCACACATAGCCTGAGCTCTGCTAGTATCTACACATAGCCAGAGCTCCGCTAGTATCCAAACGCAGCCAGAGCTCTGCTGGCATCCACACACAGCCAGACCCCTTCTTGTATCCACACGCAGCCAGAGCTCTGCTGGTATCCACACATAGCCAGAGCTCTGCTGGTATCCACACATAGCCAGAGCTCTGCTAGTATCCACACACAGCCAGAGCTCTGCTGGTATCCACACGCAGCCAGAGCTCTGCTGGTATCCACACATAGCCAGAGCTCTGCTGGTATCCACACATAGCCAGAGCTCAGCTAGTATCAACACACAGCCAGAGCTCTGCTGGTATCCACACACAGCCAGAGCTCTAGTGGTATACACACATAGCCGGAGGTCTGCTGGTATCCACGCATACCCAGAGCTCTGCTGGTATCCACACTCAGCCAGAGCTCTGCTGGTATCCGAACATAGCCTGAGCTCTGCTGGTATACACACATAGCCAGAGCTCTGCTGGTATCCACAAAGCCAGAGCTCTCCTGGTATCCATACACACAGAGCTCTGCTCGTACCCACACATAGCCAAAGCTCTGCTGCTATCCACACGGCCAGAGCTCTACAGGTATCCACACAGCCAGAGCTCTGCTGGTATCCACTCAGCCAGAGCTCTACTGGTATCCACACAGTCAGAGCTCTGCTGGTATCCACACACCCAGAGCTCTGCTGGTATCCACACAGCCACGGCTCTACTGGCATCCACACAGTAAGACCTCTGCTGGTATCCACACAGCCAAAGCTCTGCTGGTATCCACACAGCCACAGCTCTGCTGGTATCTACAGAGCCACAGCTCTACTGGTATCAACACAGCCAGACCCCTGCTGGTATCCACACAGCCACAGCTCTACTGGTATCCACACACTCAGAGCCCGGCTGGTATCCACACAGCCAGAGCTCTGCTGGTATCCACACACCCACAGCTCTGCTGGTATCCACACAGCCAGAGCTCTGCTGGTATCCACACAGCCAAAGCTCTACTGGTATCCACACAGCCAGAGCTCTGCTGGTATCCACACAGCCACAGCTCTACTGGTATCCACACAGTCAGAGCTCTGCTGGTTTCCACACAGCCAGAGCTCTGCTGGTATCCACACAGTCAGAGCTCTGCTGGTATCCACACAGCCACAGCTCTGCTGGTACCCACACAGACACAGCTCTACTGGTATCCACACAGCCAGAGCTCTGCTGGTTTCCACACAGCCACGGCTCTACTGGTATCCACACAATCAGAGCTCTGCTGGTTTCCACCCAGCCACAGCTCTAATGGTATCCACACAGTCAGAGCTCTGCTGGTATCCACTTATAGCATGAGCTGTGCTGGTATCCACACAGCCAGAGCTCTGCTGGTATCCACACACAGCCAGAGCTCTGCTGGTATCCACAGACAGCCAGAGCTCTGGTGGTATCCACAGACAGCCAGAGCTCTGCTGATATCCACACAGCCAGAGCTATGCTGGCAACCACACATAGCCAGAGCTCTGCTGGTATCCACACACAGCATGAGCTCTGCTGGTAACCAAAAAGCCAGAGCTCTGCTGGTATCCACGCAGCCAGAGCTCTGCTGATATCCACACATAGCATGAGCTCTGCTGGCATCCACACATAGCCAAAGCTCTGCTAGTATCCACACATAGCCAGAGCTCTGCTGGTATCCACACACAGCATGAGCTCTGCTGGTAACCAAAAAGCCAGAGCTCTGCTGGTATCCTCACAGCCAGAGCTCTGCTGGTATCCACACAGCCAGAGCTCTGCTGGTATCCACACAGCCACAGCTCTGCTGGTATCCACACAGCCAAAGCTCTGCTGGTATCCACAAAGCCAGAGTTATGCTGGTATCTGCACAGCTTGAGCACTGCTGGTATCCACACAGCCACAGCTCTTCTGGTATCCACACAACCAGAGCTCTGCTGGCATTCACACATAGCCACAGCTCTGCTGGTATTCACACACAGCATGAGCTCTGCTGGTAACCAAAATGCGAGAGCTCTGCTGGTATCCACACAGCCAGAGCTCTCCTGGTATCCACACGGCCAAAGCTCTGCTGGCATTCACACATAGCCTGAGCTTTGGTGGAATCCACTCATAGCCAGAGCTCTGCTGGTATCCACACAGCCGAAGCTCTGCTGGTATCCACACATAGCCAGAGCTCTGCTAGTATACACACATAACCAGAGCTCTGCTAGTATCCACACGCAGCCAGAGCTCTCCTGGAATCCACACACAGCCAGACCCCTGCTGGTATCCATACGTAGCCAGAGCTCTGCTGGTATCCACACATAGCCAGAGCTCTGCTTGTATCCACACATAGCCAGAGCTCTGCTAGTATCCACACACAGCCAGAGCTCTGCTGGTATCCACACACAGCCAGAGCTCTAGTGGTATACACACATAGCCAGAGCTCTGCTGGTATCCACGCATAGCCAAAGCTCTGCTGGTATCCACACACAACCAGAGCTCTGCTGTTATCCGCACATAGCCTGAGCTCTGCTGGTATACACACATAGCCAGAGCTCTGCTGGTAACCACAAAGCTAGAGCTCTCCTGGTATCAACACACCCAGAGCTCTGCTGGAATCCACACATAGCCAGAGCTCTGCTGCTATCCACACAGCCAGAGCTATGCTGGAATCCACACACTCAGAGCTCTTCTGGTAACCTCACATAGCCAGAGCTCTGCTGGTATCCACACAGTCAGAGCTCTGCTGGTATCCACACATAGCCAGAGCTCTGCTGGAATCCACACAGTCAGAGCTCTGTTGGTATTCACACATAGCTCTGGTGGTATCCACACACACAGCCAGAGCTCTGCTGGTATCCACACAGCCAGAGCTCTGCCGGTATCCACACAGCCAGAGCTCTGCTGGTATCTACACAGCCAGAGCTCTGCTGGTATCCACACATAGCCAGAGCTCTGCTGGTATCCACAGAGTCAGAGCTCTGTTGGTATCCACACATAGCTCTGGTGGTATCCACACACACAGCCAGAGCTCTGCTGATATCCACACAGCCAGAGTTTTGCTGGTTTCCACACATAGCCAGAGCCCTGCTGGTATCCACACATAGCATGAGTTCTGCTGGTATCCACACAGGAAGAGCTCTGCTGGTATCCACACAGCCAGAGCTCTGCTGATATCCACACAGCCAGAGCTCTGCTGGTATCCACACAGCCAGAGCTCTGTTGGTATCCACACATAGCCAGAGTTCTGCTGGTATCCACACATAGCCAGAGCTCTGCTGGTATCCACACATCCAGAGCTCTGCTGGTATCCACACAGCCAGAGCTCTGCTGGTATCCAGACAGCCAGAGCTCTGCTGGTATCCACACAGCAGGAGCTCCGCTGGCATCCACACATAGCCAGAGCTCTGCTGGTATCCACACACAGCATGAGCTCTGATGGCAACCAAAAAGTCAGAGCATTGCTGGTATCCACACAGCCAGAGCTCTGCTGGCATCCACACATAGCATGAGCTCTGCTGGTATCCACACATAGCCAGAGCTCTGCTAGTATCCACACATAGCCAGAGCTCTGCTGGTATCCACACACAGCATGAGCTCTGCTGGTAACCAAAAAGCCAGAGCTCTGCTGGTATCCACACAGCCAGAACTCTGCTGGTATCCACTCAGCCAGAGCTTTGCTGGAATCCACATGTAGCCAGAGCTCTGCTGGTATCCGCACAGCCAAAGCTCTGCTGGTATCCACACATAGCAAGAGCTTCTGCTAGTATTCACACATAGCCAGAGCTCTGCTACTATCCACACGAAGCCAGAGCTCTGCTGGTATCCACACACAGCCAGACCCCTGCTTGTATCCACACGTGGCCAGAGCTCTGCTGGTATCCGCACATAGCCATAGCTGTGCTGGTATCCACACATAGCCAGAGCTCTGCTTGTATCCACACACAGCCAGAGCTCTGCTTGTATCCACACGCAGCCAGAGCTCTGCTGGTATCCACACATAGCCAGAGCTCTGCTGGTATCCAAACATAGCCTGAACTCTGCTGGTATCCACACATAGCCAGAGCTCTGCTAGTATCCACACACAGCCAGAGCTCTGCTGGTATCCAAACACAGCCAGAGCTCTAGTGGTATACACACATAGCCAGAGCTCTGCTGGTATCCACGCATAGCAAGAGCTCTGCTGGTATCCACACTCAGCCAGAGCTCTGCTGGTATCCGAACATAGCCTGAGCTCTGCTGGTATACACACATAGCCAGAGCTCTGCTGGTATCCACAAAACCAGAGCTCTCCTGGTATCCACACAACCAGAGCTCTGCTGCTATCCACACAGTCAGAGCTCTACTGGTATCCACACAGCCAGAGCTCTGCTGGTATCCACACAGCTAGAGCTCTACTGGTATCCACACAGTCAGAGCTCTGCTGGTATCCACACACCCAGAGCTCTGCTGGTATCCACACAGCCACAGCTCTACTGGTATCCACACAGTCAGAGCTCTGCTGGTATCCACACAGCCACAGCTCTCCTGGTATCCACACAGCCACAGCTCTGCTGGTATCTACAGAGCCACAGCTCTACTGGTATCCACACAGCCAGAGGCCCTGCTGGTATCCACACAGCCACAGCTCTACTGGTATCCACACAGTCAGAGCTCTGCTGGTTTCCACATAGCCAGAGCTCTGCTGGTATCTACAGAGCCACAGCTCTGCTGGTATCCACACAGCCAGAGCTCTGCTGGTATCCACTCAGCCAAAGATCTACTGGTATCCACACAGCCAGAGCTCTGCTGGTATCCACACAGCCACAGCTCTACTGGTATCCACACAGTCAGAGCTCTGCTGGTATCCACACAGTCAGAGCTCTGCTGGTATCCACACAGCCACAGCTCTGCTGGTACCCACACAGCCACAGTTCTACTGGTATCCACACAGCCAGAGTTCTGCTGGTATCCACACAGCCACAGCTCTACTGGTATCCACACAATCAGAGCTCTGCTGGTATCCACTTATAGCATGAGCTGTGCTGGTATCCACACAGCCAGAGCTCTGCTGGAAACCACACACAGCCAGAGCTCTGCTGGTATCCACAGACAGCCAGAGCTCTGCTGGTATCCACAGACAGCCAGAGCTCTGCTGATATCCACACAGCCAGAGCTATGCTGGCATCCACACATATCCAGAGCTCTGCTGGTATCCACACACAGCATGAGTTCTGCTGCTAACCAAAAAGCCAGAGCTTTGCTGGTATCCACACAGCCAGAGCTCTGCTGATATCCACACAGAGCATGAGCTCTGCTGGCAACCACACATAGCCAGAGCTCTGCTAGTATCCACACATAGCCGGAGCTCTGCTGGTATCCACACTCAGCATGAGCTCTGCTGGTAACCAAAAAACCAAAGCTGTGCTGGTATCCACACAGCTGGAGCTCTGCTGATATCCACACATACCATGAGCTCTGCTGGCATCCACACATAACCAGAGCTGTGCTAGTATCCACACATAGCCAGAGCTCTGCTGGTATCCACACACAGCCAAAGCTCAATTGGTATACACACATAGCCAGAGCTCTGCTGGCATCCACGCATAGCCTTAGATCTGCTGGTATCCAAACAGCCAGAGCTCTGCTGGTATCCACACATCCAGAGCTCTGCTGGTATCCACACAGCCACAGCTCTGCTGGTACTCACACAGCCACAACTCTACTGGTATCCACACAGCCAGAGCTCTGCTGGTTTCCACACAGCCACAGCTCTACTGGTATCCACACAGTCAGCGCTCTGCTGGAATCCGCAGAGCCAGAGCTCTTCTGGTATCCACACAGCCAGAGCTCTGCTGGTATCGACACAGCCTCAGCTCTGCTGGTATCACCAGTCAGAGCTCTGCTGGTATCTACACACTGCCAGAGCTCTGCTGGTATCCACACACAGCCAGAGCTCTGCTGGTATCCACAGACAGCCAGAGCTCTGCTGATATCCACACAGCCAGAGCTCTGCTGGCATCCACACATAGCCAGAGCTCTTCTGGTATCCACACACAGCAAGAGCTCTGCTGGTAACCAAAAAGCCAGAGCTTTGCTGGTGTCCACACAGCCAGAGCTCTGCTGGTATCCACACATAGCATGAGCTCTGCTGGTATCCACACATAGCCAGAGCTCTGTTGGTATCCACACACAGCATGAGCTCTGCTGGTAACCAAAAAGCCAGATCTCTGCTGGTATCCACACAGCCAGAGCTCTGCTGGTATTCACTCAGCCAAAGCTCTGCTGTTATTCACACAGCCACAGCTCTGCTGGTATCCACACAGCCACAGCTCTGCTGGTATCCACACAGCCAAAGCTCTGCTGGTATCCACACAGCCAGAGCTCTGCTGGTATCTACACAGCTAGAGCACTGCTGGTATCCACACAGCCACAGCTCTTCTGGTATCCACACAGCCACAGCTCTGCTGGCATCCACACATAGCCAGAGCTCTGCTGGTATCCACACATTGCCAGAGCTCTGCTAGTATCCACACATAGCCAGAGCTCTGCTATTATCCACACGCATCCAGAGCTCTGCTGGTATCCACACACAGCCAGACCCCTTCTGGTATCCACACGTTGCCAGAGCTCTGCTGTTATTCACACATAGCCAGAGCTCTGCTGGTATCCACACATAGCCAGAGCTCTGCTAGTATCCACACACAGCCAGAGTTCTGCTGGTATCCACACGCAGCCAGAGCTCTGCTGTTATCCACACATAGCTAGAGCTCTGCTGGTATCCACACATAGCCTGAACTCTGCTGGTATCCACATAGCCAGAGCTCTGCTAGTATCCACACACAGCCAGAGCTCTGCTGGCATCCACACACAGCCAGAGCTCTAGTGGTATACACACATAGCCAGAGCTCTGCTGGTATCCACACACAGCCAGAGCTTTGCTGGTATCCGCACATAGCCTGAGCTCTGCTGGTATACACACATAGCCAGAGCTCTGCTGGTATCCACAAAGCCAGAGCTCTGCTGGTATCCACACATAGCCAGAGCTCTGCTGCTATCCACACAGCCAGAGCTCTGCTGGTATCCACTCACTCAGAGCTCTGCTGTTAACCACGCATAGCCAGAGCTCTGCTGGTATCCCCACAGCCAGAGCTCTGCTGGTATCCACACATAGCCAGAGCTCTGCTGGTATTTACACAGCCAGAGCTCTGCTGGTACCTACACAACCAGAGCTCTGCTGGTATGCACACATAGCCAGAGCTCTGCTGGTATCCACACACACAGCCAGAGCTCTGCTGATATCCACACAGCCAGAGTTTTGCTGGTATCCACACATAGCATGAGCTCTGCTGGTATCCACACAGGCAGAGCTCTGCTGGTATCCACACAGCCAGAGCTCTGCTGGTATCCACACGTAGCCAGAGCTCTGCTAGTATCCACACACAGCCGGAGCTCTGCTGATATCCACACAGCCAGAACTCTGCTGGTATCCACACAGCCAGAGCTCTGTTGGTATCAACACATAGCTAGAGCTCTGCTGGTATCCACACAGCCAGAGTTCTGCTGGTATCCATACATCCAGAGCTCTGCTGATATCCACAGAACATCAGCCAAAAGATTTATTCCAAGTATGAAATAAGCCATTCGCTGTTTAAAGTGGTATCGGTACTATTATCACCCCATGCCTTATAACAGCGCGCAAATCAACATTTCAATACTTTTTAAACGGTGATTAGATGCCGAAGGACTTTTGTGTCAGGCTCTCAGTGTAATATTTTTACCCTTGCCCTAAAATTCTTTGATGACAGCATAGAATGTGACAAAAGGGGAAGGGTCCTTTCACTTCAGAAAAAAAAAGCATTTATGGAACCTTGCTTTTATTGAAGCTTTCTTCAACAATTTTATTGACACCTTACCAGGCAAGATCACTGGCATAAAAGAGAGATCCCTTGAACTGCTTCTGTTGCTAGATGTTTTGTGACACTGCTGCACAGTGTAGCTGAATGGGAGTCTGATAAGAATAATGTGCATCTCTGAAAATTAATTGCTAGATTCTTTTAATTCTTTACCTTGCCTTTTTTCAAGGTTTCTAAGTCTCATTGTTAGAACCTTAATACAAGGGAAGAACTTATACGTGGTCGTGAGTCTCACTTGCAATACGGGACCTGAGAGTGTACGATGCTCTCTATGGGTAAAAGGCTGATGCTGTTTTTTGTGTTGTTATCTATTCCACCTCTTTTCTTCCCTGTCCCACTAAGTCACTCCTCGGCCTGGTCAGGGTCCACCTGATTGAATTTCTGCAAGATAAAAGAAACTTCTACGTGCCTAGCTCATGTTCTTAGCTCATGTCAAGAGCTGAAGTATTGCCATCATTTACGTATATTTAGCAGAAGAGGAAATTCATACCTTCAGATCTGCTTGTTGCGAAATTATTCACTTACATCTGGGGCCTTTGTGGTTCAAGAGCATCTTCAGGTCAGCAAATTTCTAATGATTCTTAGTTATCATGTTTTTCATATAATCACGACACTGCAGATCAGAATCTTCAGAAAAGGGTTGGAAATTTGGTAACAAAATATATCATACCTTTCATTTCCTTGGAGTATGTCTTGCCTGGAACATGATGGCCCTGTGTTTAACGCTTCTGCCTTGCCCCAGGAAGGATTTTTCCCTTAGTATCTGTTGATGTGAAGTTAATGAGGAGAATTAAATCAGATGAGGATCAGGGAGGACTTCAAAGAGACCTGGACAGACTGGACACCTGGTCCAGCAACTGGCTTCTCGAATTTAACCCCGCCAAATGCAAAGTCGTGAAGATCGGGGAATGAGACAGAAGATTGCAGACGGAGTGTAGGCTAGGTGACCAAAGACTGTAAACCTCGCTCAAGGAGAAAGATCTTCGGGTGAGTATACCACCGAGGATGTCTCAGGAAGCGCACATCAACCAGATAACTGCTGCAGCATATGGGCGCCTGGCAAACCTTAGAACAGAGTTCCGATACCTTAGTAAGGAATCGTTCAAGACACTGTACACTGTGTACGTCAGGCCCATACTGGAGTATGCAGCACCTGTTTGGAACCCGCACTTGATCAAGCACGTCAAGAAATTAGAGAAAGTGCAAAGGTTTATGACAAGGTTAGTTCCAGAGCTAAGGGGAATGTCCTATGAAGCAAGGTTAAGGGAAATCGGCCTGACGACACTGAAGGACAGGGGGGTCAGGGAAAACATGATAACGACATATAAAATACTGCGCGGAATAGACAAGGTGGACAAAGACAAGATGTTCCAGGGAGGAGACACAGAAACGAGAGGTCACAATTGGAAGTTGAAGAGTCAGATGAGTCAAAGGGATGTTAGGAAGTATTTCTTCAGTCATAGAGTTGTCAGGCAGTGGAATAGCCTAGAAAGTGACGTAGTGGAGGAGGGAACCATACATAGTTTTAAGACGAGGTTTGATAAAGCTCATGGAGCGGGGGAGAGAGAGGACCCAGTAGCAACCAGTGAAGACGCGGGGCCAGGAGGTAAGAATCGACCCCTGCAACCACAAATAGGTGAGTACACACACACACACACACACACACACACACACACACACACACACACACATCATCCCTTGACATCCTTCCTATACTTGGCTATGTTCATCCCTGTAATAGAGATATTTTAACCATTCGACCCAACATGGCGCTAGGTGGCAGAGTAACCATCACCACTCTAACACCACCTACTACACTCTGCCACCTAGCGTCATGTTGGGTTGTTGGGTTAAAATATATCTAATACGGGGATGAGTATAGGCAAATATAGGAAGGATGTTTAGGGATGATGTGGGTGAGAAATGTGATATGTATCATAGATGAGAAAATGAAAAAAATGTGGTATGAATATTTAGATTTGAGAAATGAAATGTGTCAATCAGTTTTTATGAATTGGTGGGTAAGATGCGATAATTTTTTTTAGTTACCGTATGTCTTAAGTGATAATGAACAGATTTAGTGTTCATGAAGGTCATAGAACTTGGTAATTATCTTGGTTATAGTGTTCTTAGATATTGATAAACATGTTATGGTGTTGGTGGTCATGATTTTTGTGTGAATGTTTATAAAAATGGGTGTTTTCTGTGATCTTAGTGGTTTTGAGATGAGTGATCATAGAATTTGGTGGGCATCTTGGTTATAGTGTTTTTAGGGAATGTGTATAAAATAGGTGTTAATTGGTGATGATGATCTTAGTTTCTGGTGATTTTAGTAAAAGTATTCATAGAATTAGTGATCTTTGTTAAAGTGTATAAAAATTGTGTGATCTGTGATCTTAGTGTCTTGTAATAAATGTTCTTAGATAATGATAATCATGAAATAGAGTTGGTGAACATGAAAAATGTGATCTCAGTAAAAGCATGCATAGTTTTAGTGATCTTGTCCTAAGTGATCTTAGTAATAGTGTTCTCGGTTAGAGTGTTTTGAGGGAATATGTATGAAATGTGTGATTTGTGATCTTAGTGGTTTTGAGATGGGTGATCTTAGTTTTGGCGATGTTGGTTAAAGTGTTTTGAGGGAATGTGTTCTTTAATCTTAGTGTCTGGTCCTAAATGTTCTTAAATAATGGCAAACATGATATGGAGTTGGTGAATGTGAATTTTTGTGTTCTGAAAAGATGCGTAAAAAATGTGTGTTGATGATCTTAGTTTCTGGTGATCTTAGTGGTGAACATTAAAATGGTCTAAAATACCGACAGGTTGTTAGGTAAGACATATGCAACAGTTAGGTATCTTTATTTCGAAACGTTTCGCCTACAGAGTAGGCTACTTCAGTAGGCTTCTGTACTCGACTGAAGAAGCCTACTGTGTAGGCGAAACGTTTCGAAATAAAGATACCTAACTGTTGCATATGGATCTTAGTGGTTTTGAGATGAGTGATCTTAGTGGTTTTGAGATGAGTGATCTTAGTGCTTCTGAGATGAGTGATCTTAGTGCTTCTGAGATGAGTGATCTTAGTTTCTGGTGAACTTATTAGTTTTGAGATGAGTGAACTTAGTTTCTGGTGATCTTAGTGTCTTGTCCTAAGTGTTCTTAGATATTGGTTTGTCATGAGAGGGAGTGAGGTGCAGAGATGCGAGTGAGGTGCAGAGATGCGAGTGAGGTGTAGAGATGCGAGTGAGGTGCAGAGATGCGAGTGAGGTGCAGAGATGGGGGTGACTTTTTGATGAATTAGTAAAAACGGGAAAAATTGTGGGTTTTGGGTGAAATTTGTATCTTAGTGTTGTATTTACCGAAAAAGAAGTTAGATGTTGTAAGTGTTGTGACAAGAGATTGGAAGCATTCGATGGTGTTTTTTGGGAGAATTCAGTAGGTTTTCAAATGTATGAGAGTGTTTTGGTGATGTTCAAAGTAATCTGGAGTGTGTTCTATAGTGAGATGTAAGGGGTTTTGTGTGTGTGTGTGTGTGTGTGTGTGTGTGTGTGTGTGTGTGTGTGTGTGTGTGTGTGTGTGTGTGTGTGTGTGTGTGTGTGTGTGTGTGTGTGTGTGTGTGTGTGTGTGTGTGTGTGTGTGTGTGTGTGTGTGTGTGTGTGTGTGTGTGTGTGTGTACTCACCTAATTGTACTCACCTAATTGTGGTTGCAGGGGTCGAGACTCAGCTCCTGGCCCCGCCTCTTCACTGATCGCTACTGGATCCTCTCTCTCTCTGCTTCCTGAGCTTTGTCATACCTCTTCTTAAAACTATGTATGGTTCCTGCCTCCACTACTTCACTTGCTAGGCTATTCCACTTGCTGACAACTCTATGACTGAAGAAATACTTCCTAACGTCCCTGTGACTCGTCTGAGTCTTCAGCTTCCAGTTGTGACCCCTTGTCCCTGTGTCCCCTCTCTGGAACATCCTATCTCTGTCCACCTTGTCTATTCCCCGCAGTATCTTGTATGTCGTTATCATGTCTCCCCTGACCCTTCTGTCCTCCAGTGTCGTCAGTCCGATTTCCCTTAACCTTTCCTCGTACGACATTCCCTTGAGCTCTGGGACTAGCCTTGTTGCAAACCTTTGTACTTTCTCTAACTTCTTGACGTGCTTGACCAGGTGTGGGTTCCAGACTGGTGCTGCATACTCCAGTATGGGCCTAACATACACAGTGTACAGTGTCTTGAACGATTCCTTATTGAGGTATCGGAACGCTATTCTCAGGTTTGCCAGGCGCCCGTATGCTGCAGCGGTTATTTGGTTGATGTGTGCCTCCGGTGATGTACTCGGTGTTATGGTCACCCCAAGGTCTTTCTCCCTGAGTGAGGTCTGTAGTCTTTGTCCACCTAGCCTATATTCTGTCTGCGGTCTTCTTTGCCCCTCCCCAATCTTCATGACTTTGCATTTGGCTGGATTGAATTCGAGGAGCCAGTTACTGGACCACATGTCCAGCCTGTCCAGGTCTCTTTGCAGTCCTGCCTCATCCTCGTCCGATTTAATTCTTCTCATCAACTTCACGTCATCTGCGAACAGGGACACTTCAGAGTCTATTCCTTCCATCATGTCGTTCACATATATCAAAAATAGCACTGGTCCTAGAACTGACCCCTGTGGGACCCCGCTCGTAACAGGCGCCCACTGTGATACCTCTTCACGTACCATGACTCGTTGCTGCCTCCCTGTCAGGTATTCCCTTATCCATTGCAGTGCCCTTCCTTTTACGTGTGCCTGATCCTCCAGCTTCTGCACTAATCTCTTGTGGGGAACTGTGTCAAAGGCCTTCCTGCAGTCTAGGAAAACGCAATCTACCCAACCCTCTCTCTCGTGTCTTACTTCTGTTACCTTGTCATAAAACTCCAGGAGGTTTGTGATACAAGATTTGCCTTCCATGAACCCATGCTGGTTTTCATTTATAATCTTGTTCCTTTCCAGGTGTTCGACCACTCTCCTCCTGATAATCTTCTCCATGACTTTGCACACAATACATGTCAGAGACACAGGTCTGTAGTTTAGTGCCTCGTTTCTGTTTCCTTTCTTAAATATGGGGACTACATTAGCTGTCTTCCATTTCTCAGGTAGTTGCCCAGTTTCAAGGGATGTGTTGAAGATTGTGGTTAGAGGCACACACAGCACCTCTGCTCCTTCTCTAAGGACCCATGGGGAGAAGTTGTCCGGTCCCATCGCCTTTGAGGTGTCAAGGTCACTTAAGAGCTTCTTCACCTCCTCCTCAGTTGTTCGTATGTCATCCAACACTTGTTGGTGTATTCCCTCTTGATGTTCCCTTCTGTGCTGTCTTCCCACAGCCCTTCCTGTCTCTACTGTAAAAACTTCCTTAAATCTCCTGTTCAGCTCCTCACATACCTCCTGATCATTTCTTGTGAGTTCTCCACCTTCTGTGTATGTGTGTGTGTGTGTGTGTGGTGAACGTTTTTTTTTGTGGATATTGAGACAAGTGAAGGTTATATGTTTGTGAGTTGTATTAGTCAGACAAGAGACCTGGAACCTGGTGGTTGTACAAACATGACGCAATACTTGGGTAGTGAGATGTTTGGGTGTTGTGAAATGTTGTGAGTTATGAGTTGTGAGTATAATAATATTAATCTCTCTATGTGGATTCAAAGAGATGTGATATGAAGAGGATTTTATTAGAGTTTTAGTGAAATTGAGATTTTACTGAAATTAAAGGTTTTGTGTAAATATTTTATGAGAAAATATATAAGTGAAAAATCTTTTTGATGAATTAGTGAAAACAGGAAATGTTGTTGATGGAGGAGTTTGTACAAACATGATGCAACATGTATGAACACCCCCATGACGTCACACACTTTTAGTTCATTTAAGTTAATAAGAGGAAGTGCTTGTTTAGACCTGTTGTTGTACCCCCCTGATGGGGAGACCTTTGTCTACTCTGTCCACCATTTGGTGGTATTTTTTTTTTTGGAGTAAGTCTTGATCCAAGGAAGTGGAGGGTAAAGTCAAATCTTTTTCTTTGCGTTATTTATACCGAGAAATTTTAAGGGGTACCCATCGGGGGAACCCAAAACATGTCTAGCTTGAAGTAAACCTTGATCCAAGGAAGTGGAGGGGTAAAGGCAAAATTCGAAAAATCCCTCCAAAATTCTCGAAAATATCTGGGAACGTTCTTGAAAAGCGTGTAAAACTCCAAAATAAATGGAAAATTGGCAGCATTCTCGAAAATGGGTAAATCTGACAACCCCTCAAAATTCGAAAACATTTGTTGGCATTCTCAAAAAGTGGGCAAAACTCTAAAATTTTGAAAAAAAAAATGATCAGAGGAGCTGGGGCGATCTGGGAGTAAGGGGGCATGGGGCAGTTGCGCGGGCAGGAACACAGATGGGGGCGGGGATATGGGCATGGGCAGGGCCAGAAAGCGGGACCGGAAGTAAGGGGTGGGGGGACCGCCACAAGTTTGGAAACCACTCAGGAAGAAACCATACAGGGATGCCAATTTGGAAACCGCTCAGAGAGAAACCATACAGCCACTTTTTTCACTACTGTAGATATATATATATATATATGTATATATATATATATATATATATATATATATATATATATATATATATATATATATATATATATATATATATATATATATATATATATATATATATATATATATATATATATATATATATATATATATATATATATATATATATATATATATATATATATATATAAATATATTAAATATATATGTATATATATATATATATATATATATATATATTAGAAACATATAGGGGGTGGTAGGAGAAGAAAATATTCAAACAGCTCCGGGGAGAACCTTGAGTTTTCTCTGAGGTACGTTTATTGTCTTCTCTGAGGATGAGGGTCCCCATTCCAGCTATAGAGGTGGTACTTCCCTATATTTTCCCTATATATATATATATATATATATATATATATATATATATATATATATATATATATATATATATGAACTGAGCACACATATATTCGTAAGGCAGTGAGTATTTGTTGAGCCACAAATACATGAACTGTTATGTAACGCAGTCTTCCCATTAAATCTGACCCAGCACTGGACCAGGTAGACAATTATGCCCAGTTGGTGGGAAACTTGATAGAAGCATAATGAACACTGTTTCCATTTATCACTGTAAATGCACTTTCTTTATTCACTTGAACTTCTTTCCTTCCAATTTTGGTGGTGTTTGTGGTGGCTATGATGGAAGGTTTTATCAGTATATCAGTGCAATGAACGTAAGATATCAGTCGCATTTCAATACCAATATGATGGGAGACTACTGTTGGTGTACTCAGAGAGACGCCGCTGTTTAACATAAACGTAAAGCCAAATGCTTTACGTTTTTTAGCAGTTACTCTGTATTAGGTAACAAGTTTATAATGACTCATTATATTACCTGTACTGTAAATTTTGATGGAAGATGATTTATAAATTAACAGCTCTTGAAATTATATTTTCCATTAACTAAAAATCCTTACGTGCTAGTTCAATTTCAACTTCAACTTAGGAATCATAATTGTCGTAATATATAAAAACTTTTACATTTACGTTAATAGCAGGTCTGTCATATTTTTTGGTTAGTCCAGTGTTATCGAAATCAGGGAAACGCTTGGAATATAGCAATTTTGATTCACTTCAACTCTTCAAATCAAATACTTGCCTGCATTATAAACTTATGTGGAGAGGCTAAAGCCAATTGTGCTGGAGCATGGAAAAAGTATAGAAGGCAAAGAACTCAGAAAAACAGAGTTGAGCCGAAGAGTCAGAAATGAATATGCATGGATAAATAGAGAGGCCCAGAGGCATACGAAAATAACAGCATCTAAAGCCAAATCTGACCCAAAGTTGTTATACAGCCACAGTAGAAGGAAGACAACAGTCAAGGACCAGGTATTCAGGGTGAGGAAGGAAGCAGGGTAGCTCACGGGGAGTGACCAGGAAGTTTGTGAGGAACTCAGCTCAAGATTCAGGGAGGTATTCACAGTGGAAACAGAAAGGCTTCCAGTAAACCAAGGTAGTAGGGTGCACCAGCAAGTGCTGGACATATTGTACACAACCGAGGAGGAAGTGAAGAAATTGCTAAGTGAACTAGATACCTCAAAGACTGTAGACCCAGATATCATCTCTCCATGGATCCTGAGAGAAAGAACAGATGCACTATGTGTGCTACTTATATTAGTCTTCAATAACTCTATTGAAACAGGTCAACTACTGGAGGTATGAAAGACAGCAAACATAGTCTAAATTTTTAAGAAAAGAGACAGACAGACAGCGCTAAAGTACAGTACTGACATGAATAGTAAAGTACTGACATGAATAGCATGTAAGGTTATGGAGAAGATTATCACGAGAAGATTATTGGAGTATCTACAAAGAAATGTGGTCATACATGACAAAGGGGAAGGGGAATCCTGCATCACAAATCTAATGGAGTTCTACGATAAAGTAACAGAAGTAAGACAGGAGAGAGAGAGGGATGGGTAGACTGCATTTTCTTGGACTGTAAGAAGGATTTCGATACAGTACCACACAAGAGACTGGTTAGAAAAGCTAGAGGAGCAGGCAGGAATAGCAGGGAAAGTACTGCAATGATCAGGTAATACCTGACAGAAAGGCAGCAACATGTGGTGGTACATGATGAGGAGTCAGAGTGGGTTCATGTGTCGAGTGGGGTTCCACAAGGGTCAGTCCTAGGGCCGGTGATATTTCTAGTATATGTGAATAACAGAAAGGATAGACACAGTGGTGTCCCTGTTTGCAAACGGTGTGAAGTTACAAGCAGATCTGGACAGGCTGCAAGCCTGGTCCAACTAATTGCTCTTAGATTTAACGCAGGAAAGTGCAAAGTTATGAAGTTTGGAAGAGGACAAAGAAGACTGCAGACGGAGTACAGTCTACGAAGTCAAAGGCTTCAAAACTCACTCAAGGAAGAGGAACTTGGAATGAGCATCATACTGTGCATGCAGAATACAAGGTGTATGTGTGGGTGTATGACTGATTAGTTAGTGATCCAATCAAGCCACTAGTGGAACTCAGCTCAAGAAACCTGCCTTCCCATTTCTAGATAACTGAAATTACTTCAAGTTCTACACAAGGAAAGTTTTAGCTACCTGAAGATGTACTTGTATCTCTGATGAACTGGAGGCTGTTGGTAGATCCTTCATATGTGGCCAGCATCACTGATTTACACAAAATTGCACATTCAGTGTACTGTCTAGGCACTTCATGAAGTATGAGGGGTTAGGGTGCTTTGGCTGGGACACCCCGAGATACTGTACATGAGTCACTGCTTCTACCCAGGTTTGTCCACGAGGGAAGCTGCCGATTAGTTACGAGGGTAACCGTGAAGGTGTCTAATTCACGTTGTAACGTGTTACCGAATGTTAGAGTGCTTCACTGCTCTAACCTAGTGTGGGGGTAGGTAGCCCCCTAACTATGTTGTTAATAGATAGGCTTATTTAGGCTCACCTGCCTCTTCACTCACGTGTGTCTATTTTGTGACTGCCCAGCGTGGGTCTAGGAAGTGTCCTTCTGGCTGGCACAAGTGGGGCTCGGTTGTCGATAAATATATGTAGGAGGTGAAAGGTAATTATAGATACTAAACTAAATTGCTGTATGTCTAACTCTAGCTTAGTTAAAATACTCGTAAGAAGTAATGTATTTTTAGCCTGTAGAGGCTTCATTATAAATTAAGAGTGGATAAAGAAGGATTTAACAAAGGAGATATAAATAAAGTCTTGAGAATATCCCTCCAGGAGAGAACCCGTAATAATGGATTCAGATTGGATATATTTGGATTTAGAAAGAATATAGAAAATTATTGGTTTGGAAATAGAGCAGCTGATGAGAACAGTCTGCCTAGTAGGGTTATTGAAACTAAAACATTTGGTAGCTTCAAATTTAAGCTGGATAAATACATGAGTGAGAGGGGTTAAATTTAAATGGGGTTTGCACATAACTTAAGAGGGTTATCAAAGCTTATTTCTTTGAAAATGAGTTGGCAAATACTTAACCGGTTGGATTTTAGAAGGAACTACCCAGAATAGGCCAATACGCCTGTTGCAGTGTTCCTCTTTTCTTATGTTGAAGCACTGGCATAGGGATCAAATTACAGCCTATCCCTGACTCTCATCATACCTCCCGCCTCCTTTCCCCTAACGGTTACAGGGATCAGCCAACTTCTCTGATTTCTTCCATATACCAGCATATCTCCTGAGGTGCACATCAACCAAATAACTGTTACAGCATATGAGCACCTGGCAAACCTAAGAATAGCGCTTCAACGTACACTGTGCACGTCAGGCCTATATTGGAGTATGCAGCACCAGTATGGAATCCACACTGGTCAAACACGTCAAGAAATACGAGAAAGTGCAATGGTCTACAACAAGACTAGTCTTGGAACTAAGGGGTATGCCCTACAAGGAGAGGTTAAGGGATATCAATCTGATGACACTGCAGGACAGGAGGGATAGAACGGACATGATAATGATGTAAAATACTGAGAGGAATTGACAAGGTGGATAGGGACAGAATGTTTCAGTGATGGGACACAACAACAAGAGGTCACAACTGAAAGAGGAAAACTCAAATGAGTCACAGGGATGTGTCGAAGTATTCCTTCAGCCATGGAGTTGTCAGGAAGTGAAGCAATCTGGAGTGTGATGTAGTGGAGGCAGGATCCATACATAGCATTTTAAGAAAGAGGTGCGATAAAGGTCATGGAGCAAGGGAGAGAGTGGACTTAGTAGCAACCACAGAAGAGACGGGGCCAGGAGCTACGACTCGACCCCTGCAACCACAACTAAATGAACACAACTAGGTGAGTAAAGGACTGGCATTATACAACGCAGGGATACCTTTCTCGGATCGTGCAGTGACCGAAATACATTTAGCTCCTGCAAGAGCCACCCTGGCACTAATTGCTGCTAGTCATCCTGACTACCCACCCTCGCACCTCTCACATTACTCTTGTGTGACGCACTATCTTAAGAGGCACGTACGTTCCATCATCTAATAATATGGTCATTTTTCCACTATAATCTACTTCCACTATAATCTACCATTATGTTGTAGAGGTCTGAGCAAGGCTCACACCTTTACAACACAATTGTTAAGTTATACCATGAATTAAGGAAAGATCCTGGACTTCACCTTACGAAACAGACAAAGCAAATGTGATAGCAATATGGACAAGGTAGATTATAGTGAAAAAATGACCATGTTATTAGAAGACGGAGGAACTTACGTGCCTCTTAACATTTCACTTATGATCAAAGTGATAGGGGTGATGGTTATGGGAAAATATTTTATTGTTTTAATATAAATTCAGTATTTCTCGTACAGAGGCATCATGTATTTCTCACTTGCACTCGTAATAATTAAAAAAAACAGACTTTCATTAAGGATGAGTTTTATATACCATTTATACCTTTCCTTTAATATTTAACTTAGGTTAGCTAGATTTGGTAGGTTAAATTAAGGTTGCTATGCCATGTGTCCCACTAACCAAACTAAACCTAATCTACTCCAAACTAACTTAAATGTTTAAAGATAAATATCTCTCTAGTGAAAAAATGTAACTAATATTCTCTCGAAGCTTCTACTTTAATTTTGGTTGTTGGATATTAAGCATTAACATAACATGAGGACAGGTTATGTATGTTTTGTATCGCCTCATTAAAATGCATGTGAAAAGTGATCTATCGATCTAACAGCTATTATTTTTATTATTTATTCATCTAGTAATAAATATGCCAGTATTTTGTTCCCAGCTACTGGAAGAACAATGTTTTCTGTGTGCTCAGTGACGACAAACACTTAGTGAAGCTATGACACTAGCTGAGTTACTTAAAGATAAAGATATTTATTTTGACAAATTATATGGTTATACAGAGGAATATATGTTGTTCTCTCTCTCTCTCTCTCTCTCTCTCTCTCTCTCTCTCTCTCTCTCTCTCTCTCTCTCTCTCTCTCTCTCTCTCTCTCTCTCTCTCTCTCTCTCTCTCTCTCTCTCTCTCTCTTTCTCTCTCTCTCTTTCTCACACACACACTCATAAACAATAACCCAAAACAAACCACACTCCACACCCACAGCCCCGTCCAGCACAACCATCCTCACCACAGCCTCTCACAAAATCCCGACCAGCCTTCCGCATCACCAGCCGGCATCAATCCCTCCCATTCCTCGGAATAAAATATTGGAAAAGAAGCACAAACAGAATAACATATATGAATGGGAAGTGATATGCAAGAGTCATGGAAGCATCTCCAAACATCAAAGCACCCACGGAGACAAAGATCAGAGATGGCAGCAGACACGATCTTCCCAGAGTGGCTATCAGATCCTGAGGAAAGACTGAGATAACAGATAAGAATTGCACTGCTAATCAGAAACCAGTGAGGTTTTGAGGAGAAGGGAGCACTGGATAGAGGGGGAAGCAGATGACTGCATAGTAGGAACACTTCAAACTTGGGGTCCCAAGGTGGGTATAGAAGTGATGTACAACCTGCCACTGGAAGAGAATCAGGAAGAGAATCAGGAAAGACTTCGAAGGGATCTGGACAGCCTGCAAACCTACTCCGACAACTGGCACCTGGAGTTTAACCCCACCAAGTGCAAAGTTATGAAGCTTGGGGAAGAACAAAAGAGACCGCAGGAGAAGTACAGGCTCGAGTGCTCAAACTCTGCAAACCTCACTCAAGGTAAAGCATCCTGTGGTGAGTGTCATACCGAGCACATTCCCTGAGGAGCACATCAACCAGTTAACTTCTGTAGCATCCGGGCGCCTGACAAACCTAAGAACAGCGTTTCGACAATGTATATCGTGTACATCAAGCTCATACTGGAGTATGCAGCACCAGTATGGAACCACACACCTGGTCAACACGTCAAGAAATTAGAGAAAGTGCAAAAGCTTGCAACAAAACTAGTCCCGGAGCTAAGGGATGTGTCCTACGAGGAGAGGTTAAGGAAACTCTACCTGATGACAGTGGATAACAAGAGGGATAAGAAGGTCATGATAACGACGTATAAAATACTGAGAGCAATTAGCTAGGTGAACAGGGTCAAAATGTTTCATAGATGATACGGGACAAAACTCGAAGTTGAAAATGCCAGTGAGTCGTGGGTAGGTTAGTAAGTATATCTTTAGTTGTAGGTAAAACGCGTCTTTAATCAAAATTTCTGTTTTTTCCATGGCGGCTTTTTTTAATAGGTCCCAGGTACTTGCCACCAACGTAGTCTTGTTACCTAGCAACAAAGTACTGACGTGTATCAAAGCTTTTGTAAGATTTAATATTTAAGTGGAACAAAATGGAGAGTAAAGTAGTAGAGGCAGGACCCATACATAGTTTTAAGAAGAAGTATGATAAGGCTCTTGGAGCCGGGAGAAAGTGAACCTAGTAGCTACCAGCAAAGAGGCGGGGCCAGGAGCTGTGACTTGATCCATGCAACCACGTAGGTGAGTACCTATATGTGAGTACACACTCGCTGGCTACAGATCTGTCTTCCGTCATCCCCACTTGTCTTCCGTCATCTATCCTGTCGACTGTCAGCCTCAGCTGTCTAACGTCAGCCACAGCACCACCTCTGGGTGCTATATATATATATACTATATAAAGTGGCA
Source organism: Cherax quadricarinatus (assembly GCF_038502225.1). NCBI lineage: Eukaryota > Metazoa > Arthropoda > Malacostraca > Decapoda > Parastacidae > Cherax > Cherax quadricarinatus. The sequence goes on from NC_091360.1 coordinate 14,333,024, forward strand.
GCCTTGTTCCTGTGAGCCAAGAACAACGTTAAGCACACGAGGCGACCCTTCAACTGACTTAACGTCTGTATCAGTGAAATAACTTCTGTCTCAGTGAAATAACTTCTGTCTCAGTGAAATAACTTCTGTCTCAGTAAAATAACTGTTGTATCAGTGAAATAACTTGTGTCTCAGTGAAATAACTACTGTTTCAGTGCAATAACTGTTGTTTCAGTGCAATAACTTAACCTTAACTTCTGGTGGAACTTAATGGGAAGTGTTTTTGATAACACAGATAACTTGAACTTAAGACACAGAAATTTATAACATTGTTTGAGTCCAACCTGGACCATTATGGTGTCCCGCAGCTGGATTGGTAGCGCACTCAGCTCACACACTGAGGTCCGTGATCCGATGCCCGGTATGGGTGGAAACATTAGGTGTTTCCTTAAGACTCCTGCTGTCTATGTTCACCCATCAGTAAAATAGGTACCTGGATGTTAGTCGACTGGTGTGGGTCGCATCCCGGGACAAAACTGAATTAATCTTCCCGAAATGCTCAGCATAACAAGGGGCTTTCTATATAGTAGTATGTCATTGAAGTCAGCTAGGACTGTATACCATGTACATGTACTTGTAGTAACAAAGATTATTATTATTTATTATTATTATTCAGAGAAACACGTAGGGTGATCATAATGATTGTGAGGAATGGAACCCAGAACATAGCTGATAACTTAAATTTCGTTTGTGAAAAAAATATGAAGAAATATATATATAAATTCAACTGTTACTCAAAAAAGAGGATAGAAATTTTGAGGATAAAAGGCAAGTTTATTTTAATAATAGAAAAATATAAAGTTTAGTAACCTAATTGAATCAGAATTTAAAAGAAAAAGAACGAATTAAAGTTAGCAAAGCTAACAACGGATGACTTGGTATCTTGAGTGATCCGTCGATGATTTGTGGGAAACTAACGAAGACATGGATGTTCCAGACTTTTACTTGTACTACTAAATGATGTGAAGAACAAAGTTGACCAGGATAACCGTATCGTACACCATACAGTCGTTAAGGAGGCCAAGTACCCTAGTGGCCCTAGTGCCCTAGTGCCCTAGTGGCCCTAGTGGGCCTAGTGCACCAACTAGTTGAGGTGGAGGGTAGTAGAGTAGGCAGGGGTACCGGAATCATACTCCAGCAAACAGCCCCTCGTGGTCCACAAATTGGAGCGACGCTACGCCAATCCTACTAGCTGAGAAAATAGAGGTTACCAGAGGACATACAGGTTATGGCATAGATACACATGAATAGCTAAATTCAACTTAAGCCAGTGCAGGTAATTTAATACAATGAGCAATCCTGAAGACTACTAACCAGGAGGAGAGTCAGGAGTGGTTACTAGGCAAACACCAGTAGTTCTTCCTCGGAATGGTAGGGGGCGATAACTGTTATAAACCCCGTATAGTTTGACAGATAACTACTTGTTTACCTATAAAATTTATACAAGCTACTCTTATTCCTCACTATAATATAATCGTCAGTCCTGACACGGATCTTTACCGGATACTGACCCATCACTGGCTCCAGAAGGAGTGTCGGAGTCTGTACAAGTGATGAACCGTTTACTCTCCTTTGGCAAGTGAATGGTGAGCCTTCTTCAGGTCGTGTTTACAGCCGTATGACAAGGACGCAGTGAGTCTTCTTCAACACAAGTGGTGTAGCAGTTAGCTACAATCGTCTGAGATACCCTGTAGTTGGGGCACAGCAAGTCTTCAATTCGAGTGGTGCCTTAAAGTCTGGTATGTACGATAGTTTGAGTAATTTCCAACTCCAGAGACTCGTCTGCTACCTTTCCCACTAACTCAGAGCTCGCAGGGAGTAACAGCGGTGATGGTGCAGGAGTCAGGGCTATATCTCTGGTATCTTAGGGCCGGTGTTTTCACATGTATGAGGTTCTCAACTCTCAAAAACTCTGCTCCCGATCATCAGGCCGTAGCGCAAGTGCCTAAATGATTTAAAAAGTACGACTACTATTACTATGACTGCTACTACTACTACTACTACTACTACTACTACTACTACTACTACTACTACTACTACTACTACTACTACTACTACTACTACTACTACGACTACTACCACTCCCTTCTCACCCGTCCCCCCCCCCTTTCATAGTCTAGTTCCCTTCCCTTCTAGGCTCAATGTGACTTGTTATGGTCAAAGAAAAGTCAAAATTTAAATATTTCTTATAGGATTGTACAGAATTTTAAATAACATGCATATGAGAAAGAAATTTAAAAAAAAGAAAAAAAGAAATCCGTTGTCTTATATCATTTTCAAAGTATAAAAAAGGGGGACTATTATTTTTCAGAAGATTCTCAGCAATATTTTCGTTTATTATTCGGGAGAACCTTTCTCAAACGGGTTCAGTTTTTCAGTGTTTGTGTAATGTGTCTCAGACACAGCCGGATTTAGATGAAGAGAAGCTCTAGACCAGTGATTGTCAACCAGGGGTAAATTTACCCCTTGGGGGTAAAAAATTACATGGCAAGGGGTAAATATTTGATGTACCTGATAACTGAATAATAATACAATTAAATTTTTCTGACTTTCTTGTTTTTCTGTCCCTTTATGATGACGATAAATTTTATGTATGGAAGTAAGGGGGTAAATGGAGAAATACATCAAGCCGAGGGGGTTAATGATGGAGAAAAAGTTGATAATCCCTTCCCTGGTTATTCCACTTGTGAGACGCCTCACAGTCCTCCAGCTTCACCACTACACGAAGATAGAAAACTGTTTTAAACAAAATTTAGTGAAGCCGAGGATTGTGACGAGTGTTTAAAATTCTGCAATTTTCAATTACTCCTCTAAAGGACAAAATATGTTATTGGTAAATACTGTCGTGATTGAAAATGAAGCATAAATGTTAAAATTAACACCGTGGAAAAACTTTTGCAATAACCGAACTTTGTAAACATTTGGTGGAAGAAGCTGGAAAGTTTACGAAAATAAAATTGTAAGTTTACTGTTATATCTTTTAAAATATATATATATTTTTAAAATACATATTAAGAAATAAAGAAACTACAATCATCATACATACTAAGACTAGAAAAGCTTTTTTCTAGTCTTCCTCACAGCAAAATTGTCCAGAAGTTCATCAATATTTGTTTGTCACTTTCAGTGCACAGAATGTTCAGTGCGGACAACCTCTCTTGAGACATTGTGTCTCTTAATTTATTTTTAATTCTTTTAAGCTTGAAAAAGACCTTTCTCCAGAGCAATTAGTGACCAATAAGGTAAGAAATAGCTGCAAGATTGCTTCCACATTAGGAAAAGTCATGTGGATTTTTTCCTTGTACATGATTTCATAAAGGTCTGTATGAGACGGTGACTGCTCTTCGGTAGGCCTATGGCTTTGTCTCACGTACAAGTGAAAGTGCAAAAGTTCATCAGCAAATTTCAGGGTATTCTTGCTAAGATGCAGTCAGATTAGCAAGAAAGGAAAACATTTGTACAACATTACTGTACACAGTAGCTCTTCTTAAATTGGCTTCAAGTGTGTCTAGTATAGGAATAAAGGATTTTATCCTAAATTTATCTCTTGAAGAAAGTTCATCTAAGGCATCAGGACTAGGTGCACTTCCATCATTTCCTTGCTGTTTCCTTACTCTTTGTCTCCTTGTGACAGTTCTGTAGTTAACATTTGGCAAGGTGGCTTTTGCTTGTTACTCAAGAAGCTTATCAAAATCTTATTCAGTTTTGCTTTAAAAATCCTGAAGTGAACTGTACAAGTATTCACAAGTACTCAATAACAGTTCTGATTTATGAATTACCTAGCACAAGGGTCCAAAAATGCGACATAAACACAAATTCCAGTTCTTCCATTTTCTGGAAAAGATTGTGAGCTTGAAGCCTGGTATCAGCCTCTTCATTATCATCAGAGTACAAATGACTGAGGACCTCAGTCAACTTGTCTATCTCACTGCTTTCCTAGAAGAACAAAATCAATACAGAAATCAATGCTAGTGTCAAGTTGTCGGGTTAAGACAGTATTATTCTGAAATGGAGTGCACGTAACATTCCTGAAGTCTTGTTTAGAGTCTACAGTGTGTTGTGGCAGTATGTGTAATATGTTTAACTGTTTCAAAAATATAAAACACCTTGGCTAGAGGCCTCCTAAATTTTGAGGCCTTTGGCTTCAGTCTGCCAAGCCTATAGGTAAATCTGGCACTGATCTTAGGCATGATTCGTGGGACTATTTGAGTGCGTGGGTGCCTTGTGGACAGGGCTACATAAGTCGTTCCCAAATTTTGTTTCTAAGTGATAGGTGGAGACAAGTTCCTCTGAGTGTCTTCAAATTTTCAACACTTACAAGATGGTTTGTATTGTTATGGAAAGTGCAGATGTCATTTCGTAACTTTAATCTTCTATTTGCTTGGATCGAATTTGAGTATTTACCATTCTACAGGCGCTATATGAAGGCTTCTGGTTAAAATATAACAGCATTAATCTTCAGTGGCTGATGCATCGTATGAAATGGATGGAACGTGTCATGGGACAAGGCTGTGCAGGCACAGATTTTGTAGGATCCTGCGCAGTAACTGTAAAATGCATCTTCTGATGTGTTTTTCCCGAAGGAGACAATCTCTTGTTAGGTTATGTTGTTATTATGTTGTTAGGTTCAGTAGTTATTATGTTGCAGAATTATTGATCAAACTGGTTTGTGTGAAATAATAAAAGAATGTCTCATGTAATCAGAAATAAATCACATTGTTTCACTTTATTTGGTTAACCAAGGTTAAATAAATTTAGTATTCTTTAACGCGTCTTTTCTGATGGATCTCGGGCACCTCAAGTCAGTACCTGATCAACCGGGCTGTGGGTCGTACGTCAATTTGCGTGCGACCAGCAGTAACAGCCTGATTGATCATACCCTGATCCACCACGAGACCTGGTCTCAGACCGGGTCGTAGGGACGTTGACCCCCGAAACCCTCTCCTAGTAAACTCCAGGTAAACTCTTTACATTTGTGTGACGTCAAGATCATTCTTAAAGGTTTGTATATTATATACACTGAGATTACATATAAATTACTTACATTTTTAAATAATGGTCAATCTAACATAGAAAAAAATATTCATTTTTTTAAGAAAATGCAAAAAATATAATATTGTTTTTACAGTGGACCCCCGGTTAACGATATTTTTTCACTCCAGAAGTATGTTCAGGTGCCAGTACTGACCGAATTTGTTCCCATAAGGAATATTGTGAAGTAGATTAGTCCATTTCAGACCCCCAAACATACACGTACAAACGCACTTACATAAATACACTTACATAATTGGTCGCATTCGGAGGTAATCGTTATGCGGGGGTCCACTGTATTTCTATAATTTCTGAGTGTTGCATCTGATTAGCTTCAACCCATAATTATCAACTTCTGAGTGGCCTAATTCTTTATTTATGGTCCCACTGAAAGATTTTTAATTACATTTCTTCTGTGTTTGACCCAATTTGCCATTTTATTGATGAAATTTTAATGTTAGTTTCCATGTGATGACTTGTGAATGTCTCTACTGACTATCTTCAGATCTTTAACACTAATATTTAACTGCATTATCAACTTATGTTACACTGTATTATTACAGTGTCGTGCACTGAAACAGTGTCGTGCACTGAAACAGTGTCGTGCACTGAAACAGTGTCGTGCACTGAAACAGTGTCGTGCACTGAAACAGTGTCGTGCACTGAAACAGTGTCGTGCACTGAAACAGCGTTGTGCACTGAAACAGTGTCGTGCACTGAAACAGTGTCATGCACCAAAACAGTGTCGTACACTGAAACAGTGTCGTGCACTGAAACAGTGTCGTGCACTGAAACAGTGTCGTGCACTGAAACAGTGTCGTGCACTGAAACAGTGTCGTGCACTGAAACAGCGTTGTGCACTGAAACAGTGTCGTGCACTGAAACAGTGTCATGCACCGAAACAGTGTCGTACACTGAAACAGTGTCGTGCACTGAAACAGTGTCGTGCACTGAAACAGTGTCGTGCACTGAAACAGTGTTGTGCACTGAAACAGTGTCGTGCACTGAAACAGTGTTGTGCACTGAAACAGTGTCGTGCACTGAAACAGTGTTGTGCACTGAAACAGTGTCGTACACTGAAACAGTGTTGTGCACTGAAACAGTGTCGTGCACTGAAACAGTGTTGTGCACTGAAACAGTGTCGTACACTGAAACAGTGTTGTGCACTGAAACAGTGTCGTACACTGAAACAGCGTTGTGCACTGAAACAGTGTCGTGCACTGAAACAGTGTTGTGCACTGAAACAGTGTCGTACACTGAAACAGTGTTGTGCACTGAAACAGTGTTGTGCACTGAAACAGTGTCGTACACTGAAACAGTGTTGTGCACTGAAACAGTGTCGTGCACTGAAACAGTGTCGTGCACTGAAACAGTGTCGTGCACTGAAACAGTGTCGTGCACTGAAACAGTGTTATGCACTGAAACAGTGTCGTGCACTGAAACAGTGTCGTGCACTGAAACAGTGTCGTGCACTGAAACAGTGTTGTGCACTGAAACAGTGTCGTGCACTGAAACAGTGTTGTGCACTGAAACAGTGTCGTGCACTGAAACAGTGTCGTGCACTGAAACAGTGTCGTGTACTGAAACAGTGTCGTGCACTGAAACAGTGTCGTGCACTGAAACAGTGTCGTGCACTGAAACAGTGTCGTGCACTGAAACAGTGTCGTGCACTGAAACAGAGTCGTGCACTGAAACAGTGTCGTGCACTGAAACAGTGTCGTGCACTGAAACAGTGTCGTGCACTGAAACAGTGTCGTACACTGAAACAGTGTTGTGCACTGAAACAGTGTCGTGCACTGAATCAGTGTCGTGCACTGAAACAGTGTCGTGCACTGAAACAGCGTTGTGCACTGAAACAGTGTCGTGCACTGAAACAGTGTCGTGCACTGAAACAGAGTCGTGCACTGAAACAGTGTCGTGCACTGAAACAGTGTCGTGCACTGAAACAGTGTCGTGCACTGAAACAGTGTTGTGCACTGAAACAGTGTCGTGCACTGAAACAGCGTTGTGCACTGAAACAGTGTCGTGCACTGAAACAGCGTTGTGCACTGAAACAGTGTCGTGCACTGAAACAGTGTCGTGCACTGAAACAGTGTCGTGCACTGAAACAGTGTCGTGCACTGAAACAGTGTCGTGCACTGAAACAGTGTTGTGCACTGAAACAGCGTTGTGCACTGAAACAGCGTTGTGCACTGAAACAGTGTCGTGCACTGAAGCAGTGTCGTGCACTGAAACAGTGTCGTGCACTGAAACAGTGTCGTGCACTGAAACAGTGTCATGCACCGAAACAGTGTCATACACAGAAACAGTGTTGTGCACTGAAACAGTGTCGTGCACTGTGACAGTGTCGTGCACTGAGACGGTGTCGTGCACCGAGACAGTGTCGTGCACTGAGACAGTGTCGTACACTGAGAGTGTCGTTCACTGAAACAGTGTCGTGCACTGATATAGCGAGATTATTTGAGTGAAAGCGGAGCGGGGTTCAATTATAGACGTCTTTGGAGGCTTCTTACTTTAATTGCAAAGTCGTGGTGGGTACACAGGCTTGTGTGTTGTGTGCCCATGGCCCGGTAGAGCCATACCCACGAGGGAGAGAGCTAGTAGGACTTGTGTCTTGTTTCTAGGCCGCTGAGTGAGTGAGGGCGTGTGGGACCAGCGTCCCACTGACTTTGGGCTGGTCTAGAGGGTAGCACCTTAGTGCCGCGAAATATGAACTAAGTTGGCAGACAGCATAGGCTGTCTGTGCAGACAGTACAGGCTCTCTACATATGCTCAGCCACCTACAATACTGGTAGTAAAAAAAAAACTCAGTCTCTCTCTCATAGGAACAGGGCACAGAACACAAAATAAAAAACATGTATATACATATGGACATGGAAAAAAAAAATTCCAACAGGAAGGGAAGAAAAAAACATGTGGGGTGTGCTAAACATCGTGGTCTTAGGCAGTGAGCGTCGAAGAGCATCACTGAATGTCTTCCTGCGTCTAGACAGATACTGCCACAGGAGACATCGCTGTGGTTGAGTTGCGAGGTAATGTTGTACAGTCTCCTCTAGAATGGTGAAGCGTAGGAGTCACTGCAGGTTTCACTCAACCTGGGGCACGACATGCTGGTGCCCTCCAGTGAGGTGTCGACAAAACTCGGCAACTGGGCAGGACTTCTTCTGGCAAGTGACTCAGGAGGACACTTCTCGACTGGTACTGTCACTGGGCTGCCGGGGAGTGTGGAGCGAGTCGTGGCAGAGACGACTGGGTGAAACATCTAGGAGTCATAACATCATACACCAGACTACAGTGAGCGAGCTAGTAGTCAAAGTGACATCATCTTTGTGCAGGAGCTCACTTAAGCTTGACAAGAGGCTAACACAGCGCCTGCCGACAGGGCTAACTGCGGTTTGACGAGTGTCATTCTCTCGGCAGTTGGAGTTATAGCAGAGGTTAGTCTAAGCATCCCCAGACATGTTTCTCTACATATAACTGCCCTCTGAAGGTCTGGAGGTAAAGTGAAACAAATCTCAATGGGAATCGTAGCAGGTACGATTCTGCAGAACATCAATGAGCGACGAGCATAAGAGCTTTCTGTACAAAGGGGCTCAAATGCTCAGGCTGACCAATATCAGCTGTCAAATGCGCCGGTCACACCGGGTGACTAACACAGTTGTGCTACTCAGGGGTCTGGCCGCAGACCACACTGGACACACGAAAAACTTTACACACACCCGCGGTACATGTGGTACAACATAGCTTAAATTAGCAAAAGATGCTTTTCTGTGCACAAAACTGACACTAAACTATACACTAACATGTGAGAACACTGACTGAGAGGAATTAATTAACACACGACATATATCTTCTCTCAATCTTCTCGAAAATACTGACATAATTACTGAAATACTCGATATGACATCATGTGATGTCAGGCGTGACGTCGCGAGGTGACGTCAGCAACATTGTGACATCAGCAGACATCTCGAGGTGACGTCAGTAGACATCGTGACGTCATGAAGTCGGGCAGCAGCATCGGTGACGTCAATGTGATGTGGGCAGCAGACCACAGCATTTGGCCTGGGACATCTGGCAACTCACATGGCTCATAGATCCACATGGTATCATCCACACCTCACGTGTCGTCAGGATCCACGTGGTGTCATGATCTACATGGCATGCTGATCCACATGGCTTGCTGATCCACATGGCTTGCTGATCCACGTGGCTTCGAGTGGCCTCGGGCACTCGGATACACAGCTCTTGCAATGAATTAACACGAAAAACAGCAGAAAACACAGGAGAGGGAGTGGGCAGTGGTGAGTGTATGGTAGACTGGTGAGGTGTGAGTGTACAGCAGGGCGAGCCTGGGGGAAGCAAGGAACGGCCACTTCCTCATCTTCTCCCACAAACATGGAGACACGCACACTGGATGCAGAAATCACCACAAATCTCACCTCTGGCTTGCTGAAATAGCTGTGCTGAGCTGAACAACAACATCAGAGCCTACAAATGATGCTGAACACGTGACTTGAGAAACAGTGAGACGCTGTAGCATGGGGTCACTGGGACGCCACTTACAGTTCTCAAAGAAATTCTGCAAATTTCGGCTAGATCCTGCTTGTACCTGTGTCTAGATGCTGAAACATGCAGACACGACATCAGGATAACTCGTTGAGAGACGGATGATTCTAGTGTAGAGTGATGAAGTGAACACACTTCATTCCATTTCCTTCCTCTCTCCGGGCAAACACAACTGCTGCGACCACTGCTTCCCACCATTTATATCGAGATTATTTGTGTTAGCTGAAAGCGGAGCGGGGTTCAATTATAGACGTCTTCGGAGGCTTCTTACTTTAATTGCAAAGTCGTGGTGGGTACACAGGCTTGTGTGTTGTGTGCCATTGGCTCGGTATGGCCAACCCCACTAGGGAGAGAGCTAGAAGGACTTGTGTCTTGCTTCTAGGCTGCTGAGTGAGTGAGGGCGTGTGAGACCAGCATCCCACTGACTTTGGGCTGGCCTAGAGGGCAGCACCTTAGTTCCGCGAAATATGAACTAAGCTGGCAGACAGCATAGGCTGTCTGTGCAGACAGTAAAGGCTGTCTACACTGAGACGTGCAATGAGACAGTGTCGTACACTGAGAGTGTAGTGCACTGAAACAGTGTCGTACACTGAAACAGTGTCGTGCACTGAAACAATGTCTTGCACTGAAACAGTGTCGTGCACTGAAACAGTGTCGTGCACTGAGACAGTGTCGTGCACTGAAACAGTGTCGTGCACTGAAACAGTGTCGTGCACTGAGACAGTGTCGTGCACTGAAACAGTGTCGTGCACTGAGACAGTGTCTTGCACTGAAACAGTGTCGTGCACTGAAACAGTGTCGTGCACTGAGACAGTGTCGTGCACTGAAACAGTGTCGTGCACTGAGACAGTGTCGTGCACTGAGACACAGGTGACTGCTCAGGTTATGTTATAGAGGGATACCTTCCTTGAGTCTGACACTTGAGTAATATTGACCCAGCTGGGTCTGGCTTCCACCATCCAGGGGCTGAACAAGCTACTGCTGGCGGAAACGTTTCCTACATAAATAGTTTTCATTACGGTAAATCACTTATGTGTTTTCGCACTTCCATATATATATATATAACAAAATTAATTTTGCAATGTATATAAACAAATTATGATGGGAAAAATTAAGCAAAATATAAACGCCTCGCATAAAATTTAAAAAAAAAAATTGATATTTAGTTATATTTTGAGATTTTTCTTGGCACTTTTAGGACATTTTCAATTTTCCACTAATATTAAAAAAAAACTAAATTTAGATTACATGTGACTAGTTTTGATTTTAATGAACTTTACGGAATTAATTTAAAAAAATGGGAAATTCTGTCATATATATTTAGATGCAGAAGAATTTTTCCTGGAGTATATTCATCTGCTGCCTGAGTGTATTCATCTGCTGCCTGAGTATATTCATCTGCTGCCTGAGCGTATTCATCTGCTGCCTGAGCGTATTCATCTGCTGCCTGAGTGTATTTATCTGCTGCCTGAGTGTATTCATCTGCTGCCTGAGTGTATTCATCTGCTGCCTGAGCGTATTCATCTGCTGCCTGAGCATATTCATCTGCTGCCTGAGTGTATTTATCTGCTGCCTGAGTATATTCATCTGCTGCCTGAGTGTATTCATCTGCTGCCTGAGTGTATTTATCTGCTGCCTGAGCGTATTCATCTGCTGCCTGAGTGTATTTATCTGCTGCCTGAGTATATTCATCTGCTGCCTGAGTGTATTCATCTGCTGCCTGAGTGTATTCATCTGCTGCCTGAGTGTATTTATCTGCTGTCTGAGTGTATTTATCTGCTGCCTGAGTGTATTTATCTGCTGCCTGAGTGTATTTATCTGCTGCCTGAGTGTATTCATCTGCTGCCTGAGTGTATTCATCTGCTGCCTGAGTATATTCATCTGCTGCCTGAGTGTATTTATCTGCTGCCTGAGTGTATTTATCTGCTGCCTGAGTATATTCATCTGCTGCCTGAGTGTATTTATCTGCTGCCTGAGTGTATTTATCTGCTGCCTGAGTATATTCATCTGCTGCCTGAGTGTATTCATCTGTTGCCTGAGTGTATTCATCTACTGCCTGAGTGTATTTATCTGCTGCCTGAGTATATTCATCTGCTGCCTGAGTATATTCATCTGCTGCCTGAGTATATTCATGTGCTGTCTGAGTGTATTCATCTGCTGCCTGAGTATATTCATCTGCTGCCTGAGTGTATTTATCTGCTGCCTGAGTCCATTTATCTGCTGCCTGAGTGTATTTATCTGCTGCCTGAGTGTATTCATCTGCTGCCTGAGTGTATTTATCTGCTGCCTGAGTGTATTCATCTGCTGCCTCAGTGTATTCATCTGCTGCCTGAGTATATTCATCTGCTGCCTGAGCATATTCATCTACTGCCTGAGTGTATTCATCTGCTGCCTGAGTGTATTTATCTGCTGCCTGAGTGCATTTATCTGCTGCGTGAGTGTATTTATCTGCTGCCTGAGTGTATTCATCTGCTGCCTGAGTGTATTTATCTCCTGCCTGAGTGTATTTATCTGCTGCCTGAGTATATTCATCTGCTGCCTGAGTGTATTTATCTGCTGCCTGAGTATATTCATCTGCTGCCTGAGTGTATTTATCTGCTGCCTGAGTGTATTTATCTGCTGCCTGAGTGTATTCATCTGCTGCCTGAGTATATTTATCTGCTGCCTGAGTGTATTTATCTGCTGCCTGAGTGTATTTATCTGCTGCCTGAGTATATTCATCTGCTGCCTGAGTGTATTTATCTGCTGCCTGAGTATATTCATCTGCTGCCTGAGTGTATTTATCTGCTGCCTGAGTGTATTTATCTGCTGCCTGAGTGTATTTATCTGCTGCCTGAGTGTATTCATCTGTTGCCTGAGTGTATTCATCTGCTGCCTGAGTGTATTTATCTGCTGCCTGAGTATATTCATCTGCTGCCTGAGTGTATTCATCTGCTGCCTGAGCGTATTCATCTGCTGCCTGAGTGTATTTATCTGCTGCCTGAGTGTATTCATCTGCTGCCTGAGCGTATTCATCTGCTGCCTGAGTGTATTTATCTGCTGCCTGAGTGTATTTATCTGCTGCCTGAGTATATTGATCTGCTGCCTGAGTGTGTTTATCTGCTGCCTGAGTGTATTCATCTGCTGCCTGAGTGTATTTATCTGCTGCCTGAGTGTATTTATCTGCAGCCTGAGTGTATTCATCTGCTGCCTGAGCGTATTCATCTGCAGCCTGAGTGTATTCATCTGCAGCCTGAGTGTATTCATCTGCTGCCTGAGCGTATTCATCTGCTGCCTGAGTGTATTTATCTGCTGTCTGAGTGTATTTATCTGCTGCCTGAGTATATTCATCTGCTGCCTGAGTGTATTTATCTGCTGCCTGAGTGTATTCATCTTCTGCCTGAGTGTATTTATCTGCTGCCTGAGTGTATTTATCTGCTGCCTGAGTATATTCATCTGCTGCCTGAGTGTATTCATCTGCTGCCTGAGTGTATTTATCTGCAGCCTGAGTATATTCATCTGCTGCCTGAGTATATTCATCTGCTGCCTGAGTGTATTTATCTGCTGCCTGAGTGTATTTATCTGCTGCCTGAGTATATTCATCTGCAGCCTGAGTGTATTTATCTGCTGCCTGAGTGTATTCATCTGCTGCCTGAGTGTATTCATCTACTGCCTGAGTGTATTCATCTACTGCCTGAGTGTATTCATATGCTTCCTGAGTGTACTCAAATTTGGTGCCTGAGTGGTGTCAATAGCATTTAAGGGAATTTGGTTTTTGGAGTATACCTGGAGTATACCTGGAGTATACCTGGAGTATACCTGGTGTATATCTGGAGTGTACCTGGGTGTATACCTTTAGTATACCTGGATAGGGTTTCAGGGATCAACGCCCCCCCCGCGACCCTGCGGCTGGGAGTACTGCGGAGTACTAAGGAAGGAGTACCATGAAGTGTTACATAGGACAATTTCAAAGTTGCTGTGCTTTAAAAAATAAATGTAAGCCTAGTAAATATCTGCAGATCTGTTTTGTTTGAAATACAGTTGTAGATGTACTCATATCACGATTGTACTCATTTCCTCTGGTAGTGCACTCAGGCAGTATGTTGTACTTAGCTCACAGATGTACTCAGGCAGGGCAGTGGGTTGTATTCCTTTCTTTGATGACTGTTTGCAACTCTTGATTATGTGTGTGTATATATATATATATATATATATATATATATATATATATATATATATATATATATATATATATATATATATATATATATATATATATATATATATATATATATATATATATATATATATATATATATATATATATATTCTTTCAACAAACCGGCAGTATCCCACCAAGGCAGGGTAGCCCAAAAAGAAAAACAAAAGTTTCTCTTTTCAAATGTAGTAATATATACAGGAGAAGGGGTTACTAGCCCCTTGCTCCCGGCATTTTAGTCGCCTCTTACAACACGCATGACTTACGGAGGAAGATTTCTGTTCCACTTCCCCATGGAGATAAGAGGAAATAAACAAGAACAAGAACTAGAAAGAAAATAGCAGAAAACCCAGAGGGGTGTGTATGTATATGCTTGTAGTGTAAGTAGAAGTAGCATGACGTACCTGAAATCTTGCATATTTATGAGACAGAAAAAAGGACACCAGCAATCCTACCATCATGTAAAACAATTACAGGCTTTCGTTTTACACTCACTTGGCAGGACGGTAGTACCTCCCTGGGTGGTTGCTGTCTACCAACCTAACCTTACCAAGTTCCAGCCGCATCAGAGGGCTTACTCTCCCAATGAAAAAGAAGCCCTGGCGCTGGTACTGTCTTTGGAGCACTTCGATGTTTACGTGGGCCAGACTTCGCAGGTGGTCACTGTCAACAGTGATCACAACACTCTAGTATATCTCCAGCCATGAAGAACCACAATAAGAGGCTCATGAGATGGAGTCTGCGACTGCAACCCTACTGTCTCAGAATATTACACATTGCCGGCAAAGAAAATAAGTTGTCAGACTCTTTATCTAGAGTCTAACAATGTTACTCTATATTTTTTTTTATTTTTATTAACACACTGGCCGATTCCTACCAAGGCAGGGTGACCCGAAAAAGAAAAACTTTCACCATCATTCACTCCATCACTGTCTTGCCAGAAGGGTGCCTTACACTACAGTTTTTAAACTGCAACATTAACACCCCTCCTTCAGAGTGCAGGCACTGTACTTCCCATCTCCAGGACTCACGTCTCCAACAGCACGTCAAGTATTAAAAACCATTTGTCTCCATTCACTCCTATCAAACACGCTCACGCATGCCTGCTGGAAGTCCAAGCCCCTCACACACAAAACCTCCTTTACCCCCTCCCTCCAACCTTTCCTAGGCCGTCCCCTACCCCGCCTTCCTTCCACTACAGACTGATACACTCTTGAAGTCATTCTGTTTCGCTCCATTCTCTCTACATGTCCGAACCACCTCAGCAACCCTTCCTCAGCCCTCTGGACAACAGTTTTGGCAATCCCGCACCTTCTCCTAACTTCCAAACTACGAATTCTCTGCATTATATTCACACCACACATTGCCCTCAGACATGACATCTCCACTGCCTCCAGCCTTCTCCTCGCTGCAACATTCATCACCCATGCTTCACACCCATATAAGAGCGTTGGTAAAACTATACACTCATACATTCCCCTCTTTGCCTCCAAGGACAAAGTTCTTTCTCTCCACAGACTCCTAAGTGCACCGCTCACCCTTTTCCTCTCATCAATTCTATGACTCACCTCATCTTTCATAGACCCATCCGCTGACACGTCCACTCCCAAATATCTGAATACATTCACCTCCTACATTCATTCTCTATATTATAATTATAATTGTATATTAGCTTAGGATGTTAGGTTACTTGTGGTAACCCCTTTCAAGCTCTTTTTTTTTTTTGTCCTCTGGTGTGGTTTTTTTTTTTTTAGTGAGGGAATGAGGGCTACCGTCCGCCTGTGTCTTGGACCTATGTTAGTCCGACTGTCTGCTGTCTTGCTCTGAGTTTAGGGTTTGGCTTTTTGTCATGAATAAAGCTGAGTTCTATCTAAGAGTTGGATGGTTGAGAGGAAAAGCGGTCCCATTCTTTGGTGCCATAGTGGCAAGGTTACCACTGGGAGATAGGAGCCTAATCCTGAGCCCTCTCGGGGTGGGGGTGTGGCATGCAAAGAGTACGTAACCTTTATTCGGCGCATGTACACACCCTCAATGAAAGGCTATCTCCCCCAACCAGCTAACCAGGTACTAAGGGTTGATGATGGGGCCCCATGGTTCAATCAGTACCCAGGTTCCAGCCAATGAGAAGATGGTTTTGGCAATCTCAGAGGTGATGTGGGTACCACTCGCCTGTCTGCCGTTGTCATTCCCATTCTAGAGCTGGTTGAAGCACGGTCTGCTCTCTAGTGGCTTCTATTCTGCCTTGCTTACCGTGGACTGCACTAATACCTATTGTTGTACATAGTGTATATAGTGTACATACTTCTGTTCTAAATTGGTGAAGGATAATATAAGTCAAAAGTTTTTCTGCTGTGTTTATTTTGCTCTCTTTACACCCAGGATAACAGGCCTTTTGGAGTCCTGAGTTGTAATAGGTAACGCGTGCGTTAGCAATATTTTTGTAACCAAGAATAAACCCTCTAATAATAATAATAATAATAATAATAATAATAATAATAATAATAACAATAATAATAATAATAATATCTTTATTTCTACAAGTACATGTACAAGGTACAGTCATAGCTGACATCAATGACATACTACTGTATAGAAAGTTCATTGTTATGCTGAGCATTTCGGGCAAATTAGGTCCTTATCCCAGAATGCGACCCAACCAGTCGACTAACACCCAGGTACCAGTTTTACTGATGGGTGAACATAGTCGCTGGGAATCGAACCCAGACCCTGGCCGTGTGAAGCAAGAGCTTCAGCGACCAGACCACGGGGCACCGTTATACTACTTTCTTATTATATACCTCTTTCTAATTATATACTATTTACTATTATAAACTATATCTCTATATTATATTATATTAAATTATATATCATATTTACACCTGTTAGGCATGTAGCCCTGTCCATATAAGCAGATATTATTAACTGTAATTGATATCACTGGTAATCGGTGCCGGGGTCGCTCCTATAACACAGCAATTTTCACAGTTTTTTCAGTAAACACAAATATTCCTCACTTAGGAGACAGAAAACTTTAATTACGTTAATAGTCTAGTTAATGGTCTAGTTAGTGGTCTAGTTAGTGATCTAGTTAATGGTCTAGTTAATGATCTAGTTAGTGGTCTAGTTAATGGTCTAGTTAATGATCTAGTTAGTGGTCTAGTTAGTGATCCAGTTAATGATCTAGTTAGTGGTCTAGTTAATGATCTAGTTAGTGGTCTAGTTAATGATCTAGTTAGTGGTCTAGTTAATGGTCTAGTTAATGATCTAGTTAGTGGTCTAGTTAATGGTCTAGTTAATGATCTAGTTAGTGGTCTAGTTAGTGAGCTAGTTAATGGTCTAGTTAGTGGTCTAGTTAATGGTCTAGTTAGTGGTCTAGTTAGTGGTCTAGTTAGTGGTCTAGCTAATGATCTTGTTAATGGTCTAGTTAGTGGTCTAGTTAGTGGTCTGGAGTTTACCTGGAGAGAGTTCCGGGGGTCAACGCCCCCGCGGCCCGGTCTGAGACCAGGCCTCCTGGTGGATCAGAGCCTGATCAACCAGGCTGTTGCTGCTGGCTGCACGCAAACCAACATACGAGCCACAGCCCGGCTGATCCGGAACTGACTTTAGGTGCTTGTCCAGTGCCAGCTTGAAGACTGCCAGGGGTCTGTTGGTAATCCCCCTTATGTGTGCTGGGAGGCAGTTGAACAGTCTCGGGCCCCTGACACTTATTGTATGGTCTCTTAACGTGCTAGTGACACCCCTGCTTTTCATTGGGGGGATGGTGCATCGTCTGCCAAGTCTTTTGCTTTCGTAGTGGGTGATTTTCGTGTGCAAGTTCGGTACTAGTCCCTCTAGGATTTTCCAGGTGTATATAATCATGTATCTCTCCCTCCTGCGTTCCAGGGAATACAGGTTTAGGAACCTCAAGCGCTCCCAATAATTGAGGTGTTTTATCTCCGTTATGCGCGCCGTGAAAGTTCTCTGTACATTTTCTAGGTCGGCAATTTCACCTGCCTTGAAAGGTGCTGTTAGTGTGCAGCAATATTCCAGCCTAGATAGAACAAGTGACCTGAAGAGTGTCATCATGGGCTTGGCCTCCCTAGTTTTGAAGGTTCTCATTATCCATCCTGTCATTTTTCTAGCAGATGCGATTGATACAATGTTATGGTCCTTGAAGGTGAGATCCTCCGACATGATCACTCCCAGGTCTTTGACGTTGGTGTTTCGCTCTATTTTGTGGCCAGAATTTGTTTTGTACTCTGATGAAGATTTAATTTCCTCATGTTTACCATATCTGAGTAATTGAAATTTCTCATCGTTGAACTTCATATTGTTTTCTGCAGCCCACTGAAAGATTTGGTTGATGTCTGCCTGGAGCTTTGCAGTGTCTGCAATGGAAGACACTGTCATGCAGATTCGGGTGTCATCTGCAAAGGAAGACACGGTGCTGTGGCTGACATCCTTGTCTATGTCGGATATAAGGATGAGGAACAAGATGGGAGCGAGTACTGTGCCTTGTGGAACAGAGCTTTTCACCGTAGCTGCCTCGGACTTTACTCTGTTGACGACTACTCTCTGTGTTCTGTTAGTGAGGAAATTATAGATCCATCGACCGACTTTTCCTGTTATTCCTTTAGCACGCATTTTGTGCGCTATTACGCCATGGTCACACTTGTCGAAGGCTTTTGCAAAGTCTGTATATATTACATCTGCATTCTTTTTGTCTTCTAGTGCATTTAGGACCTTGTCGTAGTGGTCCAATAGTTGAGACAGACAGGAGCGACCTGTTCTAAACCCATGTTGCCCTGGGTTGTGTAACTGATGGGTTTCTAGATGCGTGGTGATCTTGCTTCTTAGGACCCTTTCAAAGATTTTTATGATATGGGATGTTAGTGCTATTGGTCTGTAGTTCTTTGCTGTTGCTTTACTGCCCCCTTTGTGGAGTGGGGCTATGTCTGTTGTTTTTAGTAACTGTGGGACGACCCCCGTGTCCATGCTCCCTCTCCATAGGATGGAAAAGGCTCGTGATAGGGGCTTCTTGCAGTTCTTGATGAACACAGAGTTCCATGAGTCTGGCCCTGGGGCAGAGTGCATGGGCATGTCATTTATCGCCTGTTCGAAGTCATTTGGCGTCAGGATAACATCGGATAGGCTTGTGTTAATCAAATTTTGTGGCTCTCTCATAAAAAATTCATTTTGATCTTCGACTCTCAGTCTGGTTAGCGGCTTGCTAAAAACTGAGTCATATTGGGACTTGAGTAGCTCACTCATTTCCTTGTTGTCATCTGTGTAGGACCCATCTTGTTTAAGTAGGGGCCCAATACTGGACGTTGTTCTCGATTTTGATTTGGCATAGGAGAAGAAATACTTTGGGTTTCTTTCGATTTCATTTATGGCTTTTAGTTCTTCCCGCGATTCCTGACTCCTAAAGGATTCTTTTAGCTTAAGTTCGATGCTTGCTATTTCTCTGACCAGTGTCTCCCTACGCATTTCAGATATATTGACCTCTTTTAGCCGCTCTGTTATTCTTTTCCGTCGCCTGTAAAGGGAGCGCCTGTCTCTTTCTGTTTTACATCTACTCCTCCTTTTTCTTAGAGGAATAAGCCTTGTGCATACATCGAGTGCTACCGAGTTAATCTGTTCTAGGCATAAGTTGGGGTCTGTGTTGCTTAGTATATCTTCCCAGCTTATATCGGTTAGGACTTGGTTTACTTGGTCCCACTTTATGTTTTTGTTATTGAAGTTGAATTTGGTGAATGCTCCCTCGTGACTAATCTCATTATGTCGGTCTGGGGCTCCGCGCATACGTGACTGAACCTCAATTATGTTGTGATCTGAGTATATTGTTTTTGATATGGTGATATTTCTTATCAGATCATCATTGTTAGTGAAGATGAGGTCTAGTGTATTCTCCAGTCTAGTAGGCTCTATTATTTGCTGGTTTAAATTGAATTTTGTGCAGAGATTTAAAAGCTCGCGTGAGTGTGAGTTTTCATCAGAGCTGCCTCCTGGTGTTATTACTGCAACAATATTATTTGCTATATTCCTCCATTTTAGGTGCCTTAAGTTGAAATCCCCCAGGAGCAAGATGTTGGGTGCAGGAGCTGGAAGGTTTTCCAGACAGTGGTCAATTTTTAACAGCTGTTCCTGGAATTGCTGGGATGTTGCATCCGGAGGCTTGTAGACTATCACAATGACTAGGTTTTGGTTCTCGACCTTTACTGCTAAAACTTCCACTACATCATTTGAGGCATTTAGCAGTTCTGTGCAAACAAGTGACTCTGCAATGTACAGGCCAACCCCCCCCTTTTGCCTGTTCACTCTGTCACATCTGTATAGGTTGTAACCTGGGATCCATATTTCGTTGTCCAAGTGATCCTTTATGTGGGTCTCAGTGAAAGCCGCGAACATTGCCTTTGCCTCTGCAAGCAGTCCACGGATGAAAGGTATTTTGTTGTTTGTTGCTGGCTTTAGACCCTGTATATTTGCAAAGAAGAATGTTATCGGACTGGTGGTATTGTTGGTACTGGGGGAGGATTTTTTTCCGGCATTAGTATCTGTATCTGTTGGTTTGGAGTGGAGGCCATCGACTGTGGTTCCACTCCAGGAATGACTGGATTTGGTGTACGATTTCTGCCATTTCCAGCCAGTTTTTTTTCCTTCCTGGCACTAAAAAACCTCTCCCTCTTGAGTGGCTGTGGCTACCCAGGTTTTCCCATGGCCTGGATGTTTTGTATCTTTTTGTCCCCTTTAGATGGTATGCCTGGCAATTTAAGTTATAGCACAGTCTTTCCTGTACTGAAGAGGTACACAGTTCAGGGTGAAAAAGCTTACAGGAAGGGAGTTTGCATTTTCCTGTTGTCATATGGGCATGGCATTTCCTAGGGTGGTCATAGTTGCACGTCCCATCTGTTTTTCCAGATTTCCCATGCCAGCAGATACCGAGTGCATAGTATGTGCACAGGCTTGGTTTCCGTTTGCCTTGGGTTTCTGTGACTGTATTCCCTGTTGGTGCATGTTTCCCTGTCTTACTTCTATCCTCCCTAGCACCAACAATGGAGCTCCCACCATTTGTTTTTGGTAATATATCCTCACTATTGCTAGTGGAGTCCTCTTGTTTGCTATTTCCTGCGGTATTTCTAGTTTGCAATATTGGTTTTATCTTATCTTTGACTACACTTGTTTCCCTACTATGGCTCCTGTCCCCTATGAGGTCATTCATATGTATTCCTTCCTGCGTATAATTCCCGACTACCTGGACAAAATCTCCAGCTTCACCATTACTGTCTCCCAGGACAGCATCTCCAGCTTCCCCATTACTGTCTCCCAGGACAGCATCTCCAGCTTCACCATTACTGTCTCCCAGGACAGCACCTCCAGCTTCACCATTACTGTCTCCCAGGACAGCACCTCCAGCTTCCCCATTACTGTCTCCCAGGACAGCACTATCAGCCCCCCATTTACTGACTACCAGGACATCATCTCCAGCCTTACAGTTTCTGACTACATGGCCAGTATCAAGGGCAGTACCATTCAGCCCGGACTTTTTATGTTCCCATCTGTTGTAGAAAGCTTCCAGGTTTTCTATGAAAGCAGCTTTGATGTTGACCTCTTTTAATACCCTTGTGATTTTAGTCCACAGATTTATCTCATTTGGGCATACCCAAAAACACTTCCCTGTTTTAATACTGCTTGTAGCTAGTTCTTGGATATCTGCACAAGGAGCGTGACACCAATTTCCACAGAAATGACAATTTATGCATGTGGAAGCCCGTTTGTTTGACTGACCACAGACTACACACAGCTTCATAATGATTTGAATGGTTGATTTACTGCAATTCTACTAGCAACCTCTTGAATATTTTATTAATAACCTGCTAGGTGGTGCACAACGAAACCGTTTGAAACCAGTCCAGGGTTCTGACCAGTCAAGGGTTCGGACCAGTCAAGGGTTCGGACCAGTCAAGGGTTCGGACCAGTCTATCTGATCTGATCAGTGGGTCACTTATTTAAACCATACTGGTCGGTGATTTGAGCTAACACATGAAGGATCTACTGGAAATTATCTACCCGAGTAATATGTGATTTGATTGATACAAAAGTATAACTTGCGTGTTGAAGAGCCGGTGACTGCTGGCACTCCTACAATGACGAACGGTCGAGCCTCCACCTTTGTTTATCAATCGCTGTATCTAGCTTCTCTATTTTTTTTATTTTTTCCGTCTCCACCACAATAAATGCTATATTATCACTATAGTTGACTGGTGCAAATTTTGGAGGAAGGGCGCTTTTTCTGTAGTAATAATTGCTTCTCGTTGTGTATATTGCGACCGCTGGTAACTACAGGTTATATGAAATTCACAGTAACGTCTGGTATTTCAAGAAAAAGAAACTAATGAAAGTCACTCCACTCCACTAAGTACCATTATAATACTGGTTAGTTGCTACTACAACACTGTATTCTGCTATTCACTGGTATCACTAGATTATATGCGAGTACACTAGCAAGGCAGGAAGATTATTAAAAACAGCTGACCTGTGGTAAGTTTCTGGCGACTTCTGGCACCTGCCTCTATAGGCTTATCACTTCATTTACAAATTCACCTGTTTTCAAATGACACTTTAGCCTTTATCATCAATATACTAGGGAGCCACTGTAGTATACACTATACACTATGTATACTCAATGCTTTCAGGGAGACTTTCTTTCCTCTGACACAAAGTTCAATATTATTATTTTTCCACACGGGACAGGCCTATGATTCCCCTCTGGCAGTAAACTCTGCTAAGTAGTGCACACAATTCTCCTTTTTTTACTCAGTATATAATGTTTTCCGCCCAAGATTGGTTCCAGGCGCTAGAGGGATGTATCGTATAGGATTGATGACACAAATTAAAGTTCTAGCACGTAAGAACGACCGTGAAAACACCAGAAAACCGGGAGCACAACGAGGCACGCTGACACGCTGAACGGACAAAATACTAATGATCTTGTTAATGGTCTGGTTAATGGTCTAGTTAGTGGTCTAGTTAATGGTCTAGTTAATGGTCCAAGTCGGACCAAAACATCGTCATAAGTTAAAGTCTCTTAAGTATGAGTTATCTGTGTATTGTTCCAGTCAATATATTGTGACTTGTTATTCTTTTTTATTTATCTATGGCAGTGTTGAAATTTTTGCCAGGTTTATTAATACAGTAATAATGAGAATATATTAGAGGCTAAATAATCAAAATAGTAAGGATTTTGTTGGGTTTTTTGAGTACATGTAGTCAATTGAAATTTTTCTGCAACGTGTCTTCGTTATCAAATTTTCAATAGATTTGACGGTGTATAAATTAGTCACGTACTTGAAAACATTCACTACGCAACGTTTCGCTCACCCGGAACTTTATTAATCCAAGCAGAGAACTCCTTGACCTCCTACACTACACATGTGTTTCACATGTCCTTAATTTATACATTTATCACTGTTATATTATTTGTATGGCACAAATTTTGGTAATGCTGAAAATTAAAAAAAAAAATGCAATTGTTTGGTAACTTCTTTATATATTCAATAGATTTTTTTTAAAGGTGAGATGTTAATGTGTCAAAATTGTTTCGGCGCACAGAAGAAAAGTTTTGCTAATGTAAATGGTACTAATGTTGGTAGAATGACTGACAATGTTAGGTTAAGGGACACAAGTGCAAATAATGTGACATTTTACTGTGGCAACGTTTCGCTCTCCAGGAGCTTTATCAAGCCGTATGGTTTGTAACGGCTTAAGAAAGCTTCTGGAGAGCGAAACGTTGCTACAATAAAATGTCACATTAGCTGCGCTTGTGTCCTTTAACAAACAATGTAAATCGTATTTACATCACTTATATTTTTGCTAACGATGTTAAAATGATATATTTTATAATTCCGGCTACAATTAAAAGGGGATAAAGAAAGTAACTTTCCATCGTACTGGAAACTTCACGACCACTGAATCTTGGTAAGCCCAGAGTCTTATACATGAGACCACGTATAATCAAGACGATGACCACTGACTCAGTCCTCAAAACAAATGACTCATGACTAACTTTACTTGCAGTAGTCAGTAACGAGTCATAGTATTATAGACAATGCAAAATTTCTTGAAGACAAAGATCCAAAAATGTCCTCAACACGAAGAGAGATTTGGAAACTTAATAGGAAAGCAGATGAAAGAATTAGTGACGAGGTTGTTGACAGAGGTTGATATACACCATAAGAACTATCCAGTATGAATGTTCTGTAATAAGGTCAGCTGTCAAAACTGTGACCTTGTAATAGTGTCTTAGGGGACATCTGTACCATTCTCTCTTGACACTGGATTGTCTTCCACAGGTTACAATGGAATCTCAAGAAGGTGTTAGGAGCAGGCCAACTGCCCACTCCGTTTACACAGGTAAGCCTCCTCTTTTTTTATGATTTACAGCTTACAATTTACCATTATAATTTAAACTGTGATTTTTGTCCGTAGCTAAGATAACTATACTGAGATTCATTAGCTGTAAAATATTTATCTTATAATAATATGTATAATTTAACTTTTAAATTTAATTATATTAAACGCTCAACACTAAAAAATGAGGAAAATGGAACAAATAAAAAAAAATACTATAACCATTTTTTCAACTTATTTACTTTGTTAAGTGCTAAACCAATATGGGTCACAGAGCGTAACAAGTGGTGGAGGCTCGACACTGTCAACCAGCCAGCCAGTCTAAAGTAAGGAAGCACCAGAAAGTTGATAAAGTTGGAATGATGGTGGTGGTGGTGTAATGTTGGAGAAGACTGGTGCGACACCAGAGTTGTAGATGATTGATGGTGGTGGTGGTGTAATGTTGGAGAAGACTGGTGCGACACCAGAGTTGTAGATGATTGATGGTGGTAGTGGTGTAATGTTGGAGAAGACTGGTGTAACACCAGAGCTGTAGATGATTGATGGTGGTAGTGGAATGTTGGAGAAGACTGGTGTGATACCAGAGTAGTAGATGATTGATGGTGGTGGTGGTGTAATGTTGGAGAAGACTGGTGTGACACCAGACTTGTACATGATTGATGGTGGTGGTGGTGTAATGTTGGAGAAGACTTGTGTGACACCAGAGCTGGAGATGATTGATGGTGGTAGTGGAATGTTGGAGAAGACTGGTGTGACACCAGAGTTGTAGATGATTGATGCTGGTAGAGGAATGTTAGAGGAAACTGGTGTTACACCAGAGTTGTAGATGATTGTTGGTGGTGGTGGAATGTAATGTTGGAGAAGACTGCTGTACAATAAGAGTTGTAGATTATTGATGGTGGTAGTGGAATGTTGGAGAAGGCTGGTGTGACATAAGAGTTGCAGATGATTGATGGTGGTGGTGCTGTAATGTTGGAGAAGACTGGTGTGACACCAGAGCTGTAGATGATTGATGATGGTGGTGGTGGAATGTTGGAGAAGACTGGTGTGACACAAGAGTTGTAGATGATTGACGGTGGTAGTGGAACGTTGGAGAAGACTGGAGTGACACCAGAGTTGTAGATGATTGATGGTGTTGGTGGTGTAATGTTGGAGAAGACTGGTTAGACACAAGAACCGTAGATGATTGATGGTGGTGGTGGTGGAGTAATGTTGGAGAAGACTGGTGTGACACCAGAGCTGTACCTGATTGATAGTGGTAGATGAATGTTGGAGAAGACTGGTGTGACACCAGAGTTGTAGATGATTGATGGTGGTAGTGGAATGTTGGAGAAGACTGATGTGAAACCAGAGTTGTAGATGATTGATTGTTCTGGTGGTGGAATGTAGGAGAAGACTGGTGTGACACCAGAGTTGTACATGATTGATGGTGGTGGTGGTGGTGTAATGTTGGAGAAGACTGGTGTGACACCAGAGTTGTAGATGATTCATGGTGGTAGTGGAATGTTGGAGAAGACTGGTGTGACACCAGAGTTGTAGATGATTGATGGTGGTGGTGGTGGTGGTGTAATGCTGGAGAAGAGTGGTGTGACACCAGAGTTGCAGATGATTGATGGTGGTAGTGGAATGTTGGAGAAGACTGGTGTGACACCAGAGTTGTAGATGATTGATGATGGTAGAGGAATGTTGGAGAAGACTGGTGTGACACCAGAGTTGAAGACGATTAATGGTGGTGGTGGAATGTTGGAGATGACTGGTGTGAAACCAGAATTGAAGATGATTGATGATGGTGGTGGAATGTTGTTGAAGACTGGTGTGGCACCAGAGTTGTAGATGATTGATGGTGGTAGTGGAATGCTGGAGAAGACTGGAGTGAGATCAGAGTTGTAGATGATTGATGGTGGTGGTGGTGCAATGTTGGAGAAAACTGGTGTGACACCAGAGATGTAGATGATTGATGGTGGTGGTGTTGTAATGTTGGAGATGACTGGAGTGACAACAGAGTAGTAGATGATTGATGGTGGGAGTGGTTGAATGTTGGAGAAGACTGGTGTAACACCAAAGTTGTAGATGATTGAAGGTGCTGGTGGAATGTTGGAGAAGATTGGAGTGACACCAGAGTTGTAGATGATTGATGGTGGTGCAAGTGTAATGTTGGAGATGACTGGTGTGACACCAGAGTAGTAGTTAATTGATTTTTATAGAGGAATGCTGGAGAAGACTGGTGTGACACCAGAGTTGTAGATGATTGATGGTGGTGGTGGTGGTGGTAGGGGTGTAATGTTGGAGAAGACTGGTGTGACAGAAGAGTTGTAGATGATTGATGGCGGTAGTGGAATGTTAGAGAAGACTGGTGTGAAACCTGAGTTGTAGATGATTGATGGTGGTAGAGTAATGTTGGAGAAGACTGGTGTGACCCCAGAGTTGTAGATGATTGATGGTGGTGGTGGTGTAATGTTGGAGAAGACTGGTGTGACCCCAGAGTTGTAGATGATTGATGGTGGTAGAGGAATGTTGGAGAAGACTGGTGTGACACCAGAGTTGTAGATGATTGATGGTGGTGGTGGAATAATGCTGGAGAAGACTGGTGTGACCCCAGAGTTGTAGATGATTGAAGGTGGTGGTGGAATAATGTTGGAGAAGACTGGTGTGACCCGAGATTAGAAGATGATTGATGGTGGTGGTGGTGGAATGTTGGAGAAGACTGGCGGAACACCAGAGCTGTAGGTGATTGATGGTGTTAGAGGAATGTTGGAGAAGACTGGTGTGACACCAGAGTTGTAGATGATTGATAGTGGAAGAGGAATGTTGGAGAAGACTGGTGTGACACCAGAGTTGTAGATGATTGATGGTGGTGGTGGAATAATGCTGGAGAAGACTGGTGTGACCCCAGAGTTGTAGATGATTGATGGTGGTGGTGGTGGAATGCTGGAGAAGACTGGTGTGACACCAGAGTTGTAGATGATTGATGTTGGTAGTGGAATGTTGGAGAAGACTGGTGTGACACCAGAGTTGTAGATGACTGATGGTGGTGGTGGTGTAATGCTGGATAAGACTGGCGTGACACCTGAGTTGTAGATGATTGATGGTGGTAGTGGAATGTTGGAGAAGACTGGTGTGACATCAGAGTTGTAGATGATTGATGGTGGTGGTTGTGCAATGTTGGAGAAGACTGGTTTGACACCAGAGTTGTGGATGATTGATGGTGGTGGTGGTGGTGGTGGTGTAATGTTGGAGAAGACTGGTGTGACACCAGAGTTGTAGATGATTGATGGTGGTGGTTGTGCAATGTTGGAGAAAACTTGTGTGACACCAGAGTTGTAGATGATTGATGGTGGTGGGGGTGTAATGTGGGAGAAGACTGGTGTGACACCAGAGTTGTAGATGATTGATGGTGGTAGTGGAATGTTGGAGAAGACTGGTGTGACACCTGAGTTGTAGATGATTGATGGTGGTGGTGGTGTAATGTTGGAGAAGACTGGTGTGACCCCAGAGTTGTAGACGATTGATGGTGGTAGAGGAATGTTGGAGATGACTGGTGTGACACGAGAGTTGTAGATGATTGATGGTGGTGGTGGAATAATGTTGGAGAAGACTGGTGTGAACCCAGAGTTGTAGATGATTGATGGTGGTGGTGGTGGAATGTTGGAGAAGACTGGTGTAACACCAGAGTTGTGGATGATTGATGTTGGTAGAGGAATGTTGGAGAAGACTGTTGTGACACCAGAGTTGTAGATGATTGATGGTGGAACAGGAATGTTGGAGAAGACTGGTGTGACACCAGAGTTGTAGATGATTGATTGTGGTGGTGGAATAATGTAGGAGAAGACTGGTGTGACCCCAGAGTTGTAGATGATTGATGGTGGTGGTGGTGAAATGTTCGAGAAGACTGGTGTGACACCAGAGTTGAAGATGATTGATGGTGGTGGTTGTGTAATGTTGGAGAAGGCTGGTGTGACACCAGAGTTGTAGATGATTGATGGTGGTGGTGGTGGAATGTTGGAGAAGACTGGTGTGACACCAGAGTTGTAAATGATTTAATGGTGGTGGTGGTGGTGTAATGTTGGAGAAGACTGGTGTGACACCAGAGTTGTAGAAGATTGATGGTGGTGGTGGTGGAATGGTGGAGAAAACTGGAGTGACACCATAGTTGTAGATGATTGACGGTGGTAGTGGAACGATGGAGAAGACTGGAGTGACACCAGAGTTGTAGATGATTGATGGTGGTGGTGGTGGAATGTTGGAGAAGACTGGTGTGACACCAGAGTTGTAGATAATTGATGATGGTAGAGGAATGTTGGAGAAGACTGGTGTGATACCAGAGTTGTAGATGATTGATGGTGGTAGTGGAATGTTGGAGAAGACTGGTGTGACATCAGAGTTGTAGATGGTTGATGGTGGTGGTTGTGCAATGTTGGAGAAAACTTGTGTGACACCAGAGTTGTAGATGATTGATGGAGGTGGTGGTGTAATGTTGGAGAAGACTGGTGTGACAACAGAGTTGTAGATGATTGATGGTGGGGGTGGTGGAATGTTGGAGAAGACTGGAGTGACACCAGAGTTGTAGATGATTGACGGGGGTAGTGGAATGTTGGAGAAGACAGGAGTGACACCAGAGTTGTAGATGATTGATGGTGGTGGTGGTGTAATGTTGGAGAAGACTGGCTTGACACCAGAAACGTAGATGATTGATGGTGGTGGGGGTGTAATGTTGGAGAAAACTGGTGTGACACCAGAGTTGTAGTTGATTGATGGTGGTAGAGGAATGTTCGACAAGGCTGGTGTGACACCAGAGTTGTAGATGATTGATGGTGGTGGTGGTGGAGGTGTAATGTGGGAGAAGACTGGTGTGACACCAGAGTTGTGGATGATTGATGTTGGTAGAGGAATGTTGGAGAAGACTGGTGTGACACCAGAGTTGTAGATGATTGATGGTGGAACAGGAATGTTGGAGAAGACTGGTGTGACACCAGAGTTGTAGATGATTGATGGTGGTGGTGGAATAATGTAGGAGAAGACTGGTGTGACCCCAGAGTTGTAGATGATTGATGGTGGTGGTGGTGAAATGTTCGAGAAGACTGGTGTGACACCAGAGTTGAAGATGATTGATGGTGGTGGTTGTGGAATGTTGGAGAAGGCTGGTGTGACACCAGAGTTGTAGATGATTGATGGTGGTGGTGGTGGAATGTTGGAGAAGACTGGTGTGACACCAGAGTTGTAAATGATTTAATGGTGGTGGTGGTGGTGTAATGTTGGAGAGGACTGGTGTGACACCAGAGTTGTAGAAGATTGATGGTGGTGGTGGTGGAATGGTGGAGAAAACTGGTGTGACACCAGAGTTGTAGATGATTGACGGTGGTAGTGGAACGATGGAGAAGACTGGAGTGACACCAGAGTTGTAGATGATTGATGGTGGTGGTGGTGGAATGTTGGAGAAGACTGGTGTGACACCAGAGTTGTAGATGTTTAATCTAGGTGGTGGTGGAATGTTGGAGAAGACTGGAGTGACACCAGAGTTGTAGATGATTGATGGTGGTTGTGGTGTAATGTTGGAGAAGACTGGTTTGACACCAGAATCGTAGACGATTGATGGTGGTGGTGGTGGTGTAATGTTGGAGAAGACTGGTGTAACACCAGAGTTGCAGTTGATTGATGGTGGCTGATGAATGTTTGAGAAGACTGGTGTGACACCAGAGTTGTAGATGATTGATGGTGGTAGTGGAATGTTGGAGAAGACTGGTGTGAAACCAGAGCTGTAGATGATTGATGGTGGTGGTGAAGGAATGTTGGAGAAGACCGGTGTGACACCAGAGTTGAACATGATTGATGGTGGTGGTGGTGGTATAATGTTGGAGAAGAATGGTGTGACACCAGAGTTGTACATGATTGATGGTGGTAGTGGAATGTTGGAGAAGACTGGTGTGACACCAGAGTTGTAGATTATTGATGGTGGTGGTTGTGGTGTAATGTTGGAGAAGACTGGTGTGACATCAGTGTTGTAGATGTGATGAATGGTTTGAAAAACCGACAAGTTGAAGATTGAGACACTTATGCAGCATTTGGGAATCTTTATTCAGGAAACGTTTCGCCACACAGCGGCTTCATCAGTCCAATACAAATAGGAAGGCGTAAGGAGAGGAGTAGTATGAGGTAATCAGTCCCTCAGCCTGGAGTCGATGTGTTCAGTCCATCAATCTTGTAGAATGTACAGCATAGGGCCGTAGACGTGGCTTATATACTGTAGTGAGCTGAGGTGAAGCAGGCGGAGGCGGGGTCATAGTGGTACCATCCACTAATCGAAGTAGGTCTTCGTCCAAAGGTTGAACACTACTCCTCTCCTTACGCCTTCCTCTTTGTATTGGACTGATGAAGCCACTGTGTGGCGAAACGTTTCCTGAATAAAGATTCCCATATGCTGCATAAGTGTCTCAATCTTCAACTTGTCGGTTTTTCAAACCATTCATTACAACTGTCAGACACTGCAGCGTCATGGGATCTTGTTACAAAGAATTCTTCAACACTTGTTCAACCTTTGGACGAAGACCTACTTCGACTAGTGGGTGGTACCACTATGACCCCGCCTCCGCCTGCTTCACCTCACCTCACTACAGTACATAAGCCACGTCTACGGCCCTATGCTGTACATTCTACAAGATTGATGGACTGAACACATCGACTCCAGGCTGAGGGACTGATTACCTCATACTACTCCTCTCCTTACACCTTCCTCTTTGTATTGGACTGATGACGCCACTGTGTGCCGAAACGTTTCCTGAATAAAGATTCCCATATGCTGCATAATCTTCAGAGTTGTAGATGATTGATGGTGGTAGTGGATATGTTGGAGAAGACTGGTGTGACACCAGAGTTGTAGATGATTGATGGTGGTGGTGGTGAAATGTTGGAGAAGACTGTAGATGATTGATGGTGGGGGTGGTGTAATGTTGGAGAAGATTGGTGTGACACCAGAGTTGTAGACGATTAATGGTGGTGGTGGAATGTTGGAGAAGAGTGGTGTGACACCAGAGTTGTAGATGATTGATGGTTGTAGAGGAATGTTGGAGAAGACTGGTGTGACACCAGAGTTGTAGATGTTTGATGGTGGTGGTGTAATGTTGTAGAAGACTGGTGTGACACCAGAGTTGTAGATGATTGATGGTGGATGGTGGTGTAATGTTGGAGATAACTGGTGTGACACCAGAGTTGTAGAGGATTGATGGTGGTGGTGAAGGAATGTTGGAGAAGACTGTAGATGATTGATGGAGGGGGTGGTGTAATGTTGGAGAAGACTGGTGTGACACGAGAGTTGTAGATGATCGAAGGTGGTAGTGGAATGATGGAGAAGACTGGAGTGACACCGGAGGTTTAGATGATTGATGGTGGTGCTGGTGGTGTAATGTTGGAAAAGGCTGGTGTGACACCAGAGTTGTAATTGATTGATGGTGGTAGAGGAATGTTGGAGAAGACTGGTGTGACACCAGAGTTGTAGATAATTCATGGTGGTGGTCGTGGTGTAATGTTGGAGAAGACTGGTTTGACACCAGAGTTGTAGATGATTGATGGTGGTAGTGGAATGTTGTTGAAGACTGGTGTGACACCTGAGTTGTAGATGATTGATGGTGGTGGTGGTGTAATGTTGGAGAAGACTGGTGTGGCCCCAGAGTTGTAGATGATTGATGGTGGTGGTGGAATAATGTTGGAGAAGACTCGTGTGACCCCTGAGTTTTAGATGATTGATGGTGGTGGTGGTGGAATGTTGGAGAAGACTGGTGTAACACCAGAGTTGTAGATGATTGATATTGGTAGAGGAATGTTGGAGAAGACTGGTGTGACACCAGAGTTGTAGATGACTGATGGTGGAAGATGAATGTTGGAGAAGACTGGTGTGACACAAGAGATGTAGATGATTGATGGTGGTGGTGGAATCTTGGAGAAGACTGGTGTGACCCCAGAGTTGTAGATGATTGATGGTGGTGGTGGTGGAATGTTGGAGAAGACTGGTGTGACACTAGAGTTGTAGATGATTGTTGGTGGTGTTGGTGCAATGATGGAGAAGACTCGTGTGACACCAGAGTTGTAGATGATTGATGGTGGTGGTGTAATGTTGGAGAAGACTGGCGTGACACCAGTGTTGTAGATGATTGATGGTGGCGGTGGTAGTGTAATGTTGGAGAAGAATCGTGTGACACCAGAGTTGTAGATGATTGATTGTGGTGGTGGTGGAATGTGGAGAAAACTGGTGTGATACCAGAGTTGTACATGATTGATGATGGTGGTGGTGTAATGTTGGAGAAGACTTGTGTGACACCAGAGTTGCAGATGACTGATGGTGGTAGAGGAATGTTGGAGAAGACTGGCGTGACACCAGTGTTGTAGATGACTGATGGTGGTGGTGGTGTAATGTTGGAGAAGACTTGTGTGACGCCAGAGTTGTAGATGATTGATTTTGGTGGAGGTGGCATGTTGGAGAAGACTGGTGTGACACCAGAGTTGAAGATGACTGGTGGTGGTAGAGGAATGTTGGAGAAGACTGTTGTGACACCAGTGTTGTATATGATTGAGGGTGGTGGCGGTGTAATGTTGGAGAAGACTGGTGTGACACCAGAGTTGTAGATGATTGATGGTGGTGGTGGTGGAATGTTGGAGAAGACTGGTGTGACACCAGAGTTGCAGATGATTGATGGTGGTGGTGGTGGAATGTTGGAGAAGACTGGTGTGACACAAGAGTTGCAGATGATTGATGGTGGTGGCGGTGTAATGTTCGAGAAGACTGGTGTGACACCAGAGTTGCAGATGATTGATGGTGGTGGTGGTGGAATGTTGGAGAAGACTGGTGTGACACAAGAGTTGCAGATGATTGATGGTGGTGGCGGTGGAATGTTGGAGAAGACTGTTGTGACGCCAGAGTTGTAGATGATTGATGGTGGTAGAGGAATGTTGGAGAAGACTGGTGTGACACCAGAGTTGTAGATGATTGATAGTGGTGATGGTGTAATGTTGGAGAAGACTGGTGTGACACCAGGGTTGTAGTTGATTTATGGTGGTGGTGGTGGTGTAATGTTGGAGATAACTGGTGTGACACCAGAGTTGTAGATGATTGATGGTGGTAGTGGAATGTTGGAGAAGACTGGTGTGACACCAGAGTTGTAGATGATTGATGGTGGTGATGGTGTAATGTTGGAGAAGACTGGTTTGACAGAGAATTGTAGATGACGGATGGTGGTGGTGGTGAAATGTTGGAGAAGTCTGGTGTGACACCAGAGTTGTAGATGATTGATGATGGTAGAGGAATGTGAGAGAATACTGGTGTGACACCAGAGTTGTAGACAATTAATTGTGGTGGTGGAATGTTGGAGAAGAGTGGTGTGACACCAGAGTTGTAGATGATTGATGGTGGTAGAGGAATGTTGGAGAAGACTGGTGTGACACCAGAGTTGTAGATGTCTGATGGTGGTGGTGTAATGTTGGAGAAGACTGGTGTGACACAAGAGTTGTAAATGATTTAATGGTGGTGGTGGTGGTGTAATGTTGGAGAAGACTGGTGTGACATCAGAGTTGTAGATGATTGTTGGTGGTGGTGGTGTAATGTTGGAGAAAACTGGTGTGACACCAGAGTTATAGATGATTGATGGTGGTGGTGGTGATGTAATGTTGGAGAAGACTGTAGATGATTGATGGTGGGGGTGGTGTAACGTTGGAGAAGACTGGTGTTACACCAGAGTTGTAATTGATTGATGGTGGTTGAGGAATGTTGGAGAAAACTGGTGTGACACCAGAGTTGTAGATGATTGATTGTGGTGGTGGTGGTGGTGGTGGTGGTGGTGGTGGTGGTCGTGGTGTAATGTTGGAGAAGACTGGTGTGACACCAGAGTTGTAGATGATTGATGGAGGTAGTGGAATGTTGGAGAAGACTGGTGTGACACCTGAGTTGTAGATGATTGATGGTGGTGGTGGTGTAATGTTGGAGAAGACTGGTGTGGCCCCAGAGTTGTAGATGATTGATGGTGGTTATGGAATAATGTTGGAGAAGACTGGTGTGACCCCAGAGTTGTAGATGATTGATGGTGGTGGTTGTGGAATGTTTGAGAAGACTGGTGTAACACCAGAGTTGTAGATGATCGATGGTGGTTGAGGAATGTTGGAGAAGACTGGTGTGACACCAGAGTTGTAGATGATAGATGGTGGTGGTGGTGGAATGTTGGAGAAGACTGTAGATGATTGATGGAGGGGGTGGTGTAATGTTGGAGAAGACTGGTGTGACACCAGAGTTGTAGATGATCGAAGGTGGTAGTGGAAAGATGGAGAAGACTGGTGTGACACCAGAGTTGTAGATAATTCATGGTGGTGGTCGTGGTGTAATGTTGGAGAAGACTTGTTTGACACCAGAGTTGTAGATGATTGATGGTGGTGGTGGTGTAATGTTGGAGAAGACTGGTGTGACACCAGAGTTGTAGATGATTGATGGTGGTAGTGGAATGTTGGAGAAGACTGGTGTGACACCAGAGTTGTAGATAATTCATGGTGGTGGTCGTGGTGTAATGTTGGAGAAGACTTGTTTGACACCAGAGTTGTAGATGATTGATGGTGGTGGTGGTGTAATGTTGGAGAAGACTGGTGTGACACCAGAGTTGTAGATGATTGATGGTGGTAGTGGAATGTTGTTGAAGACTGGTGTGACACCTGAGTTGTAGATGATTGATGGTGGTGGTGGTGTAATGTTGGAGAAGACTGGTGTGACACCAGAGTTGTAGATGATTGATGGTGGTAGTGGAATGTTGTTGAAGACTGGTGTGACACCTGAGTTGTAGATGATTGATGGTGGTGGTGGTGTAATGTTGGAGAAGACTGGTGTGACACCAGAGTTGTAGATGATTGATAGTGGTGGTGGTGTAATGTTGGAGAAGACTGGTGTGACCCCAGAGTTGTAGATGATTGATGGTGGTGGTGGAATAATGTTGGAGAAGACTGGTGTGACCCCTGAGTTGTAGATGATTGATGGTGGTGGTGGTGGAATGTTGGAGAAGACTGGTGTAACACCAGAGTTGTAGATGATTGATATTGGTAGAGGAATGTTGGAGAAGACTGGTGTGACACCAGAGTTGTAAATGACTGATGGTGGAAGATGAATGTTGGAGAAGACTGGTGTGACACAAGAGATGTAGATGATTGATGGTGGTGGTGGAATAATGTTGGAGAAGACTGGTGTGACCCCAGAGTTGTAGATGATTGATGGTGGTGGTGGTGGAATGTTGGAGAAGACTGGTGTGACACTAGAGTTGTAGATGATTGTTGGTGGTGGTGGTGCAATGATGGAGAAGACTCGTGTGACACCAGAGTTGTAGATGATTGATGGTGGTGGTGTAATGTTGTAGAAGACTGGTGTGACATCAGAGTTGTAGATGATTGATGGTGGTGGTGGTGGTGTAATGTTGGAGAAGAATCGTGTGACACCAGAGTTGTAGATGATTGATGGTGGTGGTGGTGGAATGTTGGAGAAGACTGGTGTGACACCAGAGTTGTAGATGATTGATGGTGGTAGTGGAATGTTGTTGAAGACTGGTGTGACACCTGAGTTGTAGATGATTGATGGTGGTGGTGGTGTAATGTTGGAGAAGACTGGTGTGACACCAGAGTTGTAGATGATTGATGGTGGTAGTGGAATGTTGTTGAAGACTGGTGTGACACCTGAGTTGTAGATGATTGATGGTGGTGGTGGTGTAATGTTGGAGAAGACTGGTGTGACACCAGAGTTGTAGATGATTGATAGTGGTGGTGGTGTAATGTTGGAGAAGACTGGTGTGACCCCAGAGTTGTAGATGATTGATGGTGGTGGTGGAATAATGTTGGAGAAGACTGGTGTGACCCCTGAGTTGTAGATGATTGATGGTGGTGGTGGTGGAATGTTGGAGAAGACTGGTGTAACACCAGAGTTGTAAATGACTGATGGTGGAAGATGAATGTTGGAGAAGACTGGTGTGACACAAGAGATGTAGATGATTGATGGTGGTGGTGGTGGAATGTTGGAGAAGACTGGTGTGACACTAGAGTTGTAGATGATTGTTGGTGGTGGTGGTGCAATGATGGAGAAGACTCGTGTGACACCAGAGTTGTAGATGATTGATGGTGGTGGTGTAATGTTGTAGAAGACTGGTGTGACATCAGAGTTGTAGATGATTGATGGTGGTGGTGGTGGTGTAATGTTGGAGAAGAATCGTGTGACACCAGAGTTGTAGATGATTGATGGTGGTGGTGGTGGAATGTTGGAGAAGACTGGTGTGGCACCAGAGTTGTAGATGATTTTTGGTGGTGGTGGTGGAATGTTGGAGAAAACTGGTGTGATACCAGAGTTGTACATGATTGATGATGGTGGTGGTGTAATGTTGGAGAAGACTTGTGTGACACCAGAGTTGCAGATGACTGATGGTGGTAGAGGAATGTTGGAGAAGACTGGCGTGACACCAGTGTTGTAGATGACTGATGGTGGTGGTGGTGGTGTAATGTTGGAGAAGACTTGTGTGACGCCAGAGTTGTAGATGATTGATTTTGGTGGAGGTGGAATGTTGGAAAAGACTGGTGTGACACCAGAGTTGAAGATGACTGGTGGTGGTAGAGGAATGTTGGAGAAGACTGTTGTGACACCAGTGTTGTATATGATTGAGGGTGGTGGCGGTGTAATGTTGGAGAAGAATGGTGTGACACCAGAGTTGCAAATGATTGATAGTGGTGATGGAGTAATGTTGGAAAAGACTGGTGTGACACCAGAGTTGTAGATGATTTATGATTGTGGTGGTGGTGTAATGTTGGAGATAACTGGTGTGACACCAGAGTTGTAGATGATTGATGGTGGTAGTGGAATGTTGGAGAAGACTGGTGTGACACGAGAGTTGTAGATGATTGATGGTGGTGGTGGTGGAATGTTGGAGAAGACTGGTGTGACACAAGAGTTGCAAATGATTGATAGTGGTGATGGAGTAATGTTGGAGAAGACTGGTGTGACACCAGGGTTGTAGATGATTTATGATGGTGGTGGTGGTGTAATGTTGGAGATAACTGGTGTGACACCAGAGTTGTAGATGATTGATGGTGGTAGTGGAATGTTGGAGAAGACTGGTGTGACACGAGAGTTGTAGATGATTGATGGTGGTGGTGGTGGAATGTTGGAGAAGACTGGTGTGACACAAGAGTTGCAAATGATTGATGGTGGTAGTGGAATGTTGGAGAAGACTGGTGTGACACCAGAGTTGTAGATGATTGATGGTGGTGATGGTGTAATGTTGGAGAAGACTGGTTTGACAGAGAATTGTAGATGACGGATGGTGGTTGTGGTGAAATGTTGGAAAAGTCTGGTGTGACACCAGATTTGTAGATGATTGATGGTGGAAGATGAATGTTGGAGAAGACTGGTGTGACACCAGAGTTGTAGATGATAGATTGTGGTGGTGGTGGAATGTTGGAGAAGACTGTAGATGATTGATGGAGGGGGTGGTGTAATGTTGGAGAAGACTGGTGTGACACCAGAGTTGTAGATGATCGAAGGTGGTAGTGGAAAGATGGAGAAGGCTGGAGAGGCAACAGAGGTTTAGATGATTGATGGTGGTGGTGGTGGAATGTTGGAGAAGACTGGTGTAACACCAGAGTTGTAGATGATTGATATTGGTAGAGGAATGTTGGAGAAGACTGGTGTGACACCAGAGTTGTAGATGACTGATGGTGGAAGATGAATGTTGGAGAAGACTGGTGTGACACAAGAGTTGTAGATGATTGATGGTGGTGGTGGAATAATGTTGGAGAAGACTGGTGTGACCCCAGAGTTGTAGATGATTGATGGTGGTGGTGGTGGAATGTTGGAGAAGACTGGTGTGACACTAGAGTTGTAGATGATTGATGGTGGTGGTGTAATGTTGTAGAAGACTGGTGTGACATCAGAGTTGTAGATGATTGATGGTGGTGGTGGTTGTGTAATGTTGGACAAGAATCGTGTGACACCAGAGTTGTAGATGATTGATGGTGGTGGTGGTGGAATGTTGGAGAAGACTGGTGTGGCACCAGAGTTGTAGATGATTGATGGTGGTGGTGATGGAATGTTGGAGAAAACTGGTGTGATACCAGAGTTGTACATGATTGATGATGGTGGTGGTGTAATGTTGGAGAAGACTTGTGTGACACCAGAGTTGCAGATGACTGATGGTGGTAGAGGAATGTTGGAGAAGACTGGCGTGACACCAGTGTTGTAGATGATTGATGGTGGTGATGGTGTAATGTTGGAGAAGACTGGTGTGACACCAGAGTTGTAGATGATTGATGGTGGTGGTGGAATAATGTTGGAGAAGACTGGTGTGACCCAAGAGTTGTAGATGATTGATGGTTGTGGTGGTGGAATGTTGGAGAAGACTGGTGTGACACCTGAGTTGTAGATGATTGATGGTGGTGGTGGAATAATGTTGGAGAAGACTGGTGTGACCCCAGAGTTGTAGATGATTGATGGTGGTGGTGGTGGAATGTTGGAGAAGACTGGTGTGACACGAGAGTTGTAGATGATTGTTGGTGGTGGTGGTGTAATGTTGGAGAAGACTGGTGTGACACCAGAGTTGTAGATGATTGATGGTGGTGGTGGTGTAATGTTGGAGAAGACTGGTGTGACACCAGAGTTGTAGATGATTGATGGTGGTGGTGGTGGTGTAATGTTGGAGAAGAATCGTGTGACTCCAGAGTTGTAGATGATTGATGGTGGTGGTGGTGGAATGTTGGAGAAGACTGGTGTGGCACCAGAGTTGTAGATGATTGATGGTGGTGGTGGTGGAATGTTGGAGAAAACTGGTGTGATACCAGAGTTGTAGATGATTGATGGTGGTGGTGGTGTAATGTTGGACAAGACTGGTGTGACATCAGAGTTGTGGATGATTAACGGTGGTGGTGGTGTAATGTTGGAGAAGACTGGTGTGACACCAGATTTGTAGATGACTGATGGTGGTAGAGGAATGTTGGAGAAGACTGGTGTGACACCAGTGTTGTAGATGACTGATGGTGGTGGTGGTGTAATGTTGGAGAAGACTTGTGTGACGCCAGAGTTGTAGATGATTGATGGTGGTGGTGGTGGTGGAATGATGGAGAAGACTGGTGTGACACCAGAGTTGTATATGATTTATGGTGGTGGTTTTGGAATGTTGGAGAAGACTGGTGTGGCACAAGAGTTGTAGATGATTGATGGTGGTGGTGGTGGTGGTGGTGGAATGTTGGAGAAGACTGGTGTGACACCAGAGTTGTATATGATTGATGGTGGTGGTTTTGGGATGTTGGAGAAGACTGGTGTGGCTCAAGATTTGTAGATGATTGATGGTGGTGGTGGTGGTGGTGGTGGTGGAATGTTGGAGAAGACTGGTGTGACACCAGAGATGAAAATGACTGATGGTGGTAGAAGAATGTTGGAGAAGACTGGTGTGACACCAGTGTTGTATATGATTGAGGGTGGTGGTGGTGTAATGTTGGAGAAGACTTGTGTGACACCAGAGTTGTAGATGATTGATGGTGGTGGTGGTGGTGGAATGATGGAGAAGACTGGTGTGACACCAGAGTTGTAGATGATTGATGGTGGTGGTGGTGGTGGAATGATGGAGAAGACTGGTGTGACACCAGAGTTGCATATGATTGATGGTGGTGGCGGTGTAATGTTGGAGAAGACTGGTATGACACCAGAGGTGTAGATGATTAATGGTGGTGGTGGAATGTTGGAGAAGACTGGTGTGACACCAGAGTTGTATATGATTGATGGTGGTGGCGGTGTAATGTTGGAGAAGACTGGTATGACACCAGAGGTGTAGATGATTAATGGTGGTGGTGGAATGTTGGAGAAGACTGGTATGACACCAGAGTTGTAGATGATTGATGGTGGCAGAGGAATGTTGGAGAAGACTGGTGTGACACCAGAGTTGTAGATGATTGATAGTGGTGATGGTGTAATGTTGGAGAAGACTGGTGTGGCCCCAGGGTTGTAGTGTATTGATGGTGGTAGAGGAATGTTGGAGAAGACTGGTGTGACACCAGAGTTGTAGATGATTGATGGTGGTGGTGTAATGTTGGAGAAGACTGGTGTGACACCACAGTTGTAGATGATTGATGGTGGTAGTGGAATGTTGGAGAAGACTGGTGTGACACCTGAGTTGTAGATGATTGATGGTGGTGGTGGAAAAATGTTGGAGAAAACTGGTGTGACACCAGAGTTGTAGATGATTGATGGTAGTGGTGTTGGAATGTTGGAGAACACTGTTGTGACACCAGAGTTGTAGATGATTGATGGTGGTGGTGGTGTAATGTTGGAGAAGACTAGTGTGAAACCAGAGCTGTAAATGATTGATGGTGGTGGTGGTGTAATGTTGGAGAAGACTGGTGTGACACCAGAGTTGTAGATAACTGATGGTGGTAGAGGAATGTTGGAGAAGACTGGTGTGACACCAGTGTTTTAGATGACTGATGGTGGTGGTGGTGTAATGTTGGAGAAGACTTGTGTGGCGCTAGAGTTGTAGATGATTGATGGTTGTGGTGGTGGAATGTTGGAGAAGACTGGTGTGACACCAGTGTTGTATATGATTGAGTGTTGTGGTTGTGTAATGTTGGAGAAGACTGGTGTGACACCAGAGTTGTAGATGATTGATGGTGGTGGTGGTGGAATGTTGGAGAAGACTGGTGTGACACCAGAGTTGTAGATGATTGATGGTGGTGGTGTTGAAATGTTGGAGAAGACTATTGTGACACAAGAGTTGTAGATGATTGATGGTGGTGGCGGTGTAATGTTGGAGAAGACTGGTGTGACACCAGAGATGTAGATGATTAATGTTGGTGGTGGAATGTAGGAGAAGACTGGTGTGACACCAGAGTTGTAGATGATTGATGGTGGTAGAGGAATGTTGGAGACGACTGGTGTGACACCAGAGTTGTAGATGATTGATAGTGGTGATGGTATAATGTTGGAGAAGACTGGTGTGACACCATGGTTGAAGTTGATTGATGGTGGTAGAAGAATGTTGGAGAAGACTGGTGTGACATCAGTGTCTTAGATGATTGATGGTGGTGGTGTAATGTTGGAGAAGACTGGTGTGACACCAGAGTTGTAGGTGATTGATGGTGGTAGTGGAATGTTGGAGAAGACTGGTGTGACACCTGAGTTGTAGATGATTGATGGTGGTGGTGGTGTAATGATGAAGAAGACTGGTGTGACACCAGAGTTGTAGATGATTGATGGTGGTGGTGGAATAATGTTGGAGAAGACTGGTGTGGCACCAGAGTTGTAGATGATTGATGGTAGTGGTGGTGAAATGTTGGAGAAGACTGGTGTGACACCAGAGTTGTAGATGATTGATGGTGGTGGTGGTGTAATGTTGGAGAAGACTAGTGTGACACCAGAGTTGTAGATGATTGATGGTGGTGGTGGTGGTGTAATGTTGGAGAAGACTTAAGTGACAATAGAGTTGTAGATGATTGATGGTGGTGGTGGTGGAATGTTGGAGAAGACTGGTGTGACACTAGAGTTGTAGATGATTGATGGTGGTGGTGGTGGAATGTTGGAGAAGACTGGTGTGACACCAGAGTTGTAGATGATTGATGGTGGTGGTGGTGGAATGTTGGCGAAAACTGGTGTGAATCCAGAGTTGTAGATGATTGATGGTGGTGGTGGTGTAATGTTGGAGAAGACTGGTGTGACACCAGAGTTGTATATGATTGATGGTTGTAGAGGAATGTTGGAGAAGACTGGTGTGACACCAGAGTTGTAGATAACTGAAGGTGGTGGTGGTGTAATGTTGGAGATGACTGGTGTGACACCAGAGTTGTAGATGATTGATGGTGGTGGTGGTATAATGTTGGAGAAGACTGGTTTGACACCAGAGTTGTAGATGATTAATGGTGGTGGTGGTGGAATGTTGGAGAAGCCTGGTGTGACACCAGAGTTGTAAATGATTGATGGTGGTGGTAGAGGAATGTTGGAGAAGACTGGTGTGACACCAGTGTTGTAGATGATTGATGATGGTGGCGGTGTAATGTTGGAGAAGACTGGTGTGACACCAGAGTTGTAGAAGATTGATGGTGTTGGTGGTGTAATTTTGGAGAAGACTGGTGTGACACCAGAGTTGTAGAAGATTGATGGTGGTGGTGGTGTAATATTGGAGAAGACTGGTGTGACACCAGAGTTGTAGATGATTGATGGTGGTGGTGGTGTAATGTTTGAGAAGAGTTGTGTGACACCAGAGTTGTAGATGATTGATGGTGGTGGTGATGTAACGTTGGAGAAGACTGGTGTGACACCAGAGTTGTAGAGGATTGATGGTGGTGGTGGTGTAATGTTGGAGAAAACTCGTGTGACACCAGAGTTGTAGATGATTGATGGTGGTGGTGGTGTAATGTTGGAGAAGACTGGTGTGACACCAGAGTTGTAGATGATTGATGGTGGTGGCGGTGTAATGTTGGAGAAGACTGGTGTGACACCAGAGTAGTAGATAATTGATGGTGGTGGTGGTGTAATGTTGGAGAAGACTGGTGTGACACCAGAGTTGTAGATGATTGATGATGGTGGCGGTGTAATGTTGAAGAAGGCTTGTGTGACACCAGAGTTGTAGATAATTGATGGTGGTGGTGGTGTAATGTTGAAGAAGACTGGTGTAACACCAGAGTTGTAGATGACTGGAACAAACTAGCGAATAACGTCACTGATGTGTGAAGTATTTGAGTAGATTTACTGACAAGCTGGACAAGTACATGGACGGCGTCGGAAGTTCTATACTTGTGTAAATGGTGCTCAGTAATGGGTATCTGGATGGAAGTGGGCCTAGAAAACTTGCTTTGAAGCAGCGTTATTATTATTTATATTGATCGGGCTTGAAGGTTTGAGGGAATTTTGGGGGAGTTCAAGGTTCCCTTGGGAGCCTTCCCTGGACAGATCAATGAATAGTAATGGGGTAAACGACTCTTAATCCGAAGAATCAGAAAAACAGTTCTTCAATTCAATCCTGATTTCCTCACATTCCCAGGCGATGTGTAACTCCCGTGTTAAGTGCTTACCCAAGATAATAGTAATAATAATAATAATAATAATAATAATAATAATAATAATAATAATAATAATAATAATAATAATAATGATAATAATAATAATAATAATAATAATAATAATAATAATAATAATAATAATAATAATAATAATAATAATAATATTAATATTAATAATAATAATAATAATAACAATAATAATAATAATAATAATAATAATAATAA
The DNA here is from genome assembly GCF_038502225.1 of Cherax quadricarinatus. Lineage (NCBI taxonomy): Eukaryota > Metazoa > Arthropoda > Malacostraca > Decapoda > Parastacidae > Cherax > Cherax quadricarinatus. Next base: position 14,376,510 of record NC_091360.1, read on the forward strand.
TAATAATAATAATAATAATAATAATAATAATAATAATAATGTCTACTATAAACACGAGTTCAGCTGAAGAATGAATTTATGGTACACAGAGTTCCTCATTTCTCAAAATGTTCTCTTTAGTTTACCAGGGCCAGTGTTGTGTTGGCTCGCTCTCTATATCTGTTTTTAATATAAGTGTCTGTAGGTAGGCCAAATTTGGTGCTATATTATTATTATTATATAATTACTGCAATTGTTATTATTATTATTATTATTATTATTATTATTATTATTATTATTATTATTATTATTATTATTATTATTATTATTATTACTACTATTATCTTGAGTAAGCACTTAACACGGGAGTTACACATCGCCTGGGAATGTGAGGAAATCAGGATTGAATTGAAGAACTGTTTTTCTGATTCTTCGGATTAAGAGTCATTTACCCCATTACTATTCACTGATCTGTCCAGGGAAGGCTCCCAATGGAACCTTGAACTCCCCCAATAAATTCATTCTTCAGCTGAACTCGTGTTTATAGTAGATATTATTAGGCTTATAAGTGTCCAAACGGGTCTAGAGAATATCTACCCATTCAAATATGTCTGAGTGAACACACTTAGGGAATTCACTATGGTAAATGTACAGAACACCGAATGGATACCTGGTGGCGGGTGGATGGTGATGGATTGTTTTGGTTCTTACTGGGGAGGAGGTTAATAATGTTATAGACTCTCAAAGAACAGCTGATTGTACAGAAGTTTTTTGGAATTTAAAATCTGACGTTATCAGTGAGGATAAACCATCTCCCAGTTTTAGTGCTGAGTTACTGTGCTGGAAGGAGAAGAGTTGGTGATAGTTATTGTATGTTCTCTGTCACTGGCACCATTTACAATGTTCCCTGATGCCCTATTACAACTTGTTTCCTAGTTCATTATTTTAGATCATAATGATTAAGGCAGATGAATCCACGTTCGCCTCAAGGACATGGTTGAGCTTGCAACAAGGTACCAAGATGCAGCCAAAGAATTTGGAGTAGAAAGCCTCACAGCATCGAAGACATGGAAGGTATATACCTCATTTCCAACTGGCCTGACACACGAACAAAATATTACGTACAGAGGATATGGCGGAACAGATGCCCCCACTTTACAACCCCAGTGTTATACAGCGCTGGATGGTTGTTGCACCAGTAGTTGCCAGAGTCATGGAGGTGTTTTCATACGGGTGTTGACACTGGAAAAGAGCCTGACATACGTCGTCATGAAGAATTAAGACACTTTTGCAACATTTGGGAATCTTATACAAATAACCATCACATAGGAGAGAGAGATTACGACATTTGCGATCCGACTTTGGCCCAAGTCAGACCGAAACGTCGTCATAAGCTTCTCTCTCTCTTCTATGTGCGTGTTATATGTGTATTGTTCCTGTCACAATATTGTACCTTTTTGTTCTTTCGGGGAATCTTTACTGTGGAAACGTGTCGTCAACAAGTGGCTTCTTCAGTTCATTCATCTCTGTAGGAAGACACATGCTGGCGAAACGTTTCCACACTAAAGATTCCCTAGTGTGCAAGACAGGTATACAATACCGACAAGATGAAAGTTATGACACTTGTGCAACATCTGCAACCAGATGTTGCACAAATGTCTTAACTTTCATTCCCAAGTGTTACAAAAGTGTTTAATTCTTCAACTTGACGGTTTTCAAAACAATTTATATCATACACGTCATCATGACCAGACACGAACTGAGCAGGAAACATCCACCACACCTGTGCTTGAAGAACTGGGTCACCCATCTGAGGAAGAGAGAGTATGCATCCACTTACACTAACTAGATACAGAGCAGGTGATTCCACCAATGAAAGCAGTTCTGAAGGAGCATGTCAAGAGTGCAGCCTACCAGGAAGGCCTCTTGTGGGGTCAAACATTGACACCAGCACCTGAACCACTGGGGTAGGACTTAAAACGATGAAGGGATGTTTGAGTCTTACTGGACGAGGTTAACTGAGACATCTCTCACCTCCAATAGTCTCGTGGAATACAAATGCAAGGGTTCTGTAAATTGTTGCAAGTGCAAAAACGACTAGACTTAAATGTACATGTCTGTGTCTGTGAGGGGAGAGCTCATACAAGTGACTTCCTGGCCACGGAACTGTCAACAGTAAAAACTATAACGTAATGGCAGCTGTTTTGAAAGATGTTATCTCAATGTAAATAGTTTTGAAATTTCGTTTCATTGTTCTTTATTTAGAATAATTTTAGAACCTTTGCTTGCACTAATACTTTGAGGTTATATCCAACATATTACATAAGTCCTATAACCAGTATGATTGTAGAGACTTAACTGCTGGACAATATTATACGACTGTCGATCAGTTACAGTTACAGTTTAATATGTTTATTATGCACCCCATACCCATCCTGTGGGCGGTAGTCAAAAGATTACAGAGGTACATAATTGGTCCAGGGACTGGACTCCAAAGTTTTGATAGCTGAGCAAGTTACAGAGGTAATGAACTCACAATTTACAAAGGTAATGAACTCACAATTTACAAAGGTAATGAACTCACAATTTACAAAGGTAATGAACTCCAGGTAGGTCTGGTCACAACCATGACAAGTTACAAAGGTATTTAGATTACAGAGGTACGTAATGGGTCCAGGGACTGGGCCCCCAAAGTTTTGATAGCTGATCTAGGTACAAGGGTAATGAACTCACAAGTTACAAAGGTAATAACTTCTGTAGAATGGTTACTTACGTTTATACATGGCTACAATCATGAACAAATTATAGTGTAATGGACTGTCGATCATCAAAACGTAATAACAATCTGGTCATAAATGCTGAGGTAGCTTGGTTGTATATGTAACTTTTAGGATAAATTATGTTTAATGGATGATGTTTGAGTTGATGTTGAGTTGTTCTTGATATAATGTTAAACTGTTTGATTTGTGATAACGTTCAAATATTGAACCAAATATGACTTGCTCTCAATATAAACGTCTTCTTGTTTTTTTAAGGATTACTAAAACAGTCTTGTGTGTACAATAATTCCTTGTAAATCTTCACGAAGATTTCAATGCCAACTCCTCCACTCTGAAGTAATTTTAGTCCTCTGCAACTGACGGGTATTTAAAACAGGTTGATTTTCATGTGGGCCGTATTGAAAAATGACCCCCACAGCCGTCCTGAACAATACTTGCAGTACCTCACTATCTAAATTTGTTTGACAAATTAGGTTCTATTATCACAAAATGCACACTAGATTTTTTATGCCACCCTGTTCCTCTAGCACTTGTTCACCAGCAAATTGTTGTAGGTGGCATCTAGGGTGAGGTATTATACAGCTCAGATATATCCTTTTTTTTTAATGAGCTTGATTAAGATATTAGCTTTTACCTTGGAAATTCAACTGTGTAAAAAATATATCATTACAGGTGTGGGTGATGAAGAAGGAGAAGAGAACGTTGAGGAGCTGCGGGAGCGCCTCCGTCAGATGAAGGCCATGGTCAGCGAACGAGCAACTACCAAAAAGTCTGGTACGTGCCAGGGTACGTGTATGAGCATATGTGATGGTATGTTCCAGGATACGTTTATGACCATATGTGATGGTACATGCCAGGGTACGTGTATGACCATATGTGATGGTACATGCCGGGGTACGTGTATGACCATATGTGATGGTATGTGCCAGGGTACGTGTATGACCATATGTGATGGTACGTGCGAGAAAAGAAATACTGAATGTGACCGAAGTAGCAAGGTATTCCAAGATACATTCGAATGAATTCTTTCAAACTTACAGGGCAGAGAATGAGATCGGGGAAGAAATAGGACCAGTCACAAGCAGATCTGGATAGCTTACTGATAATAAGCAGAAAATGTGCACGCTTTTTAAATTATTTTCTGTTGGCTGTCACAAAAGAAGACATAATTACAGAAGGGCCGTAGAAACCAGATCAAGTAATATCACAGTCACTATGGACATGATCATAATATCACCTCCTCTGTCCTCTTTCCTCATAATCTGATATCCAGTCGGGAAGATCACGTCTGTTATCACAACTGTAACTTTTGTCTCTGTGAGTTCTATAATGTTTCGGAAAACCTCCGATACTTCCTTTATCTCATTCTTCATTCTTATCTGTTATTCTGTTCGCATTAGTGTACTATAATTTCACCTTTTCCTTTATTTTTTTTCCTGGAAAGAGTCATGATCCTGCATGTAGTTGGGAATGAATGATAAGGTTCGTATGAAGGAGGACACGAGGACACGAGGACACGGCATGAAAGTCAATTGTGAGGAGAATGTTTGCAATGGGAGGGTGACTGTGGGTGTAGGAAGAGTGGGTAGTGGCTTGTCTTGGGTTATTGTGCTTTGGTAGGAGAGAGGGAGCAGTCAGGAGTTGAACTGGCTCTGTATGTTGGAGTGCCTGGCATTCCTCTGGAAGCTGAGCTTCCATATCTGTCTATGCTTGCTTGCCCTGTCTCTTCTTTCCTATTTGGTGCCTTCGTACTCTCTCTCTCTCTCTCTCTCTCTCTCTCTCTCTCTCTCTCTCTCTCTCTCTCTCTCTCTCTCTCTCTCTCTCTCTCTCTCTCTCTCTCTCTCTCTATCCATCTCTGTTGTTCCCACTTCTTTATTTTGTGTGTGTGTGTGTAATCACCTATATGTGGTTGCAGAGGTCGAGTCACAGCTCCTGGCCCCTGCCTCTTCACTAGTCACTTCAAGGTCCACTCTCTCCCTGCTCCATGAGCTTTATCATACCTCTTCTTAAAGCTATGTGAGGATTCTGCATTCACTACATCACTACATCAGATTGTTCCCTCCCTGTCAACTCTATGGCTGAAGCAATACTTCCAAACATCACTGTGGCTCATCTGAGTTTTTAGCTTCCAGTTGTGACCCTTTGTTGCTGTGTCACATCTCTGAAATATTCTGTTCCTATCCACCCTGTCAATTACTCTTAGTATTTTATATGTTATCACGCCCTTCTTCCCTATCCCACCTGTCTTCCAGTGTTGTTCTGGGATTAGTCCTGTTGCAAACCTTTGCACTTTCTCTAATTTCTTGATGTGTTTGACCAGGTGTGGGCTCCATACTGGTGCTACATATTCCAATATGGTCCTGACGCAGACGGTGTACAGTGTCGTGAATGACTCCTTACTTAAACGTCGAAACGCTATTCTCAGCATTGCCAGGCGCCCGTATACTGCAGTAGTTATTTGGTTGATGTGCGCTTCAAATGTGCTCGGTATGATGCTTACCCCAGCATCCTTTTCCTTCAGTGAGTTTTGCAGCCTTTGACCTCTTAGGCTGTACTCCGTCTGCGGTCTCCTTTGTCCCTCCCCAAATATCATAACTTTGCACTTCCTGGGGTTAAACTCCAGGAGCCATTTGTCAGGCCAGGCTTGCAGCCTGTCCAGATCCCCTTGTAGGTTTACCTTATCCTCTTCCGCTTGTATTCTCCTTATTAGTTTAACATCGTATACAAGAGGGACATATGACTTTCCCTTCCGTCATATCATTCACATATACAAAAAACAGTACCGGATCTAGGACTGACCCTTGTGGAACCCCACTCGAAACATGCACCCGCTCTGACACCTCGTTTTGTGTGTGTGTGTGTGTGTGTGTGTGTGCGTGCGTGTGTGTGTGTGTGTGTGTGTGTGTGTGTGTGTGTGTGTGTGTGTGTGTGTGTGTGTGTGTGTGTGTGTGTGTGTACTAACTTAGTTGTACTCACCTAGTTGAGGTTGCAGGGGTCGAGTCCAAGCTCCTGGCCCCGCCTCTTCACTGGTCGCTACTAGGTCACTCTCCCTGAACCGTGAGCTTTATCATACCTCTGCTTAATGCTATGTATGGATCCTGCCTCCACTACATCGCTTCCCACACTATTCCGCTGCCTGACTACTCTGTGGCTGAAGTACTTCCTAACATCCCTGTGATTCATCTGTGTCTTCAACTTCCAACTGTGTCCCGTTGTTGCTGTGTCCCATCTCTGGAACATCCTGTCTTTGTCCACCTTGTCAATTCCTCTCAGTATTTTGTATGTCGTTATCATGTCCCCCCTATCTCTCCTGTCCTCCAGTGTCGTCAGGTTGATTTCCCTAAACCTCTCCTCGTAGGACATACCTCTTTGCTCTTGGACTAGTCTTGTTGAAAAAACTTTACACTTTCTCTAGTTTCTTTACGTGCTTGGCTAGGTGTGGGTTCCAGACTGGTGCTGCATACTCCAATATGGGCCTAACGTACACGGTGTACAGGGTCCTGAACGATTCCTTATTAAGATGTCGGAATGCTGTTCTGAGGTTTGCTAGGCACCCATATGCTGCAGCAGTTATTTGGTTGATGTGCGCTTCAGGAGATGTGCCTGGTGTTATACTCACCCCAAGATCTTTTTCCTTGAGTGAGGTTTGTAGTCTCTGGCCCCCCTAGACTGTATTCCGTCTGTGGTCTTCTTTGCCCTTCCCCAATCTTCATGACTTTGCACTTGGTGGGGTTGAACTCCAGGAGCCAATTGCTGGACCAGGTCTGCAGCCTGCCCAGATCCCTTTGTAGTTCTGCCTGGTCTTCGATCGAATGAATTCTTCTCATCAACTTCATGTCATCTGCAAACAGGGACACTTCGGAGTCCATTTCTTCCGTCATGTCGTTCACAAATGCCAGAAACAGCACTGGTCCTAGGACTGACCCCTGTGGGACCCCGCTGGTCACAGGTGCCCGCTCTGACACCTCGCCACGTACCATGACTCGCTGCTGTCTTCCTGACAAGTATTCCCTGATCCATTGTAGTGCCTTCCCTGTTATCCCTGCTTGGTCCTCCAGTTTTCGCACTAATCTCTTGTGTGGAACTGTGTCAAACGCCTTCTTGCAGTCCAAGAAAATGCAATCCACCCATCCCTCTCTCTCTTGTCTTACTGCTGTCACCATGTCATAGAACTCCAGTAGGTTTGTAAGACAGGATTTCCCGTCCCTGAAACCATGTTGTCTGCTGTTGATGAGATTATTCCTTTCTAGGTGTTCCACCACTCTTCTCCAGATAATCTTCTCCATGACTTTGCATACTATACATGTCAGTGACACTGGTCTGTAGTTTAGTGCTTCATGTCTGTCTCCTTTTTTAAAGATTTTGACTACATTTGCTGTCTTCCGTGCCTCAGGCAATCTCCCTGTTTTGATAGATGTGTTTAATATTGTTGTTAGGGGTACACATAGCGCCTCTGCTCCCTCTCTCAGGACCCATGGAGAGATGTTATCCGGCCCCATTGCCTTTGAGGTATCTAGCTCACTCAGAAGCCTCTTCACTTCTTCCTCGGTTGTGTGTACTGTGTCCAGCACTTGGTGGTGTACCCCACCTCTCCGTCTTTCTGGAGCCCCTTCTGTCTCCTCTATGAACACTTCTTTTAATCTCTTGTTGAGTTCCTCACATACTTCACGGTCATTTCTTGTTGTCTCTCCTCCTTCCTTCCTTAGCCTGATTACCTGGTCCTTGACTGTTGTTTTCCACCTGATGTTGCTGTATAACAGCTTCGGGTCAGATTTGGCTTTCGCTGCTATGTCGTTTTCATATTATCGTTGGGCCTCCCTTCTTATCTGTGTATATTCATTTCTGGCTCAACGACTGCTCTCCTTATTCTCCTGGGTCCTTTGCCTTCTATATTTCTTCCATTCCTTAGCACACTTGGTTTTTGCCTCCCTGCACCTTTGGGCTCATCCTGGCTTTTTCATTATTCCTGTTACCCTTGGGTATAAACCTCTCCTCAGCCTCTTTGCACATGGTTGTTACATATTCCATCATCTCATTAACTGGCTTTCCTGCCAGTTCTCAGTCCCACTGAACCCCGTTCAGGAAGTTCCTCATTCCAGTGTAGTCCCCTTTCTTGTAGTTTGGCTTCATTCGCCCTGGCCTTCCTGCTTCCCCCTCCACTTTTAACTCTACTGTGTATTCGAAGCTTAAAACCACATGATCGCTGGCCCAAAGGGGTTTTTCGTATGCGTGTGTGTGTGTGTGTGTGTGTGTGTGTACTCACCTATTTGTGGTTTATCTGGAGTTTACCTGGAGAGAGTTCCGGGGGTCAACGCCCCTGCGGCCCGGTCTGTAACCAGGCCTCCTGGTGGATCAGAGCCTGATCAACCAGGCTGTTACTGCTGGCTGCACGCAATCCAACGTACGAGCCACAGCCTGGCTGGTCAGGTACCGACTTTAGGTGCTTGTCCAGTGCTTGCTTGAAGACAGCCAGGGGTCTATTGGTAATCCCCCTTATGTATGCTGGGAGGCAGTTGAACAGTCTCGGGCCCCTGACACTTATTGTATTTTCTCTTAACATGCTAGTGACACCCCTGCTTTCCATTGGGGGGATGTTGCATCGTCTGCCGAGTCTTTTGCTTTCGTTGTGAGTGATTTTCGTGTGCAAGTTCGGTACTAGTCCCTCTAGGGTTTTCCAGTTGTATATAATCATGTATCTCTCCCGCCTGTGTTCCAGGAAGTACAGGTTCAGGAACTTCAAGCGCTCCCAGTAACTGAGGTGTTTTATCTCCGTTATGCATGCTGTGAAGGTTCTCTGTACATTTTCTAGGTCAACAATTTCACCTGCCTTGAAAGGTGCTGTTAGTGTGCAGCAATATTCCAGCCTAGATAGAACAAGTGACCTGAAGAGTGTCATTATGGGCTTGGCATCACTAGTTTTGAAGGTTCTCATTATCCATCCTATCATTTTTCTAGCAGATGCGATTGATACCATGTTATGGTCCTTGAAGGTGAGATCCTCCGACATGATCACTCCCAGGTCTTTGACGTTGGTTTTTCGCTCTATTTTGTGGCCGGAATTTGTTTTGTACTCTGATGAAGATTTAATTTCCTCATGTTTACCATATCGGAGTAATTGAAATTTCTCATCGTTGAACTTCATATTGTTTTCTTCAGCCCACTGAAAGATTTGGTTGATGTCCGCCTGGAGCCTTGCAGTGTCTGCAATGGAAGACACTATCATGCAGATTCGTGTGTCTTCTGCAAAGGAAGACACGGTGCTGTGGCTGACATCCTTGTCTATGTCCGATATGAGGATGAGAAACAAGATGGGAGAGAGTACTGTGCCTTGTGGAACAGAGCTTTTCACCGTAGCCGCCTAAGACTTCACTCTGTTGACTACTACTCTTTGTGTTCTGTTTGTGAGGAAATTATAGATCCATCTACCAGCTTTTCCTGTTATTCTTTAGCACGCATTGTGTGCGCTATTACGCCATGGTCACACATGCTGAAGGCTTTTGCAAAGTCTGTATATATATTACATCTGCATTCTTTTTGTCTTCTAGTGCATCTAGGACCTTGTCGTAGTGATCCAATAGCTGAGACAGACAGGAGTGACCTGCTCTAAACCCATGTTGCCCTGGGTTGTGTAATTGATGGGTGTCTAGATGGGTGGCGATCTTACTTCTTAGGACCCTTTCAAAGATTTTTATGATGTGGGATGTTAGTGCTATCGGTCTGTAGTTCTTTGTTATTGATTTACTGCCCCCTTTGTGGAGTGGGGCTATGTCTGTTGTTTTTAGTAACTGTGGGACGACCCCCGTGTCCATGCTCCCTCTCCATAGGATGGAAAAGGCTCGTGATAGGGGCTTCTTGCAGTTCTTGATGAACACAGAGTTCCATGAGTCTGGCCCTGGGGCAGAGTGCATGGGCATGTCATTTATCGCCTGTTCGAAGTCATTTGGCGTCAGGATAACATCGGATAGGCTTGTGTTAATCAAATTTTGTGGCTCTCTCATAAAAAATTCATTTTGATCTTCGACTCTCAGTCTGGTTAGCGGCTTGCTAAAAACTTAGTCATATTGGGACTTGAGTAGCTCACTCATTTCCTTGCTGTCATCTGTGTAGGACCCATCTTGTTTAAGTAGGGGCCCAATACTGGATGTTGTTCTCGACTTTGATTTGGCATAAGAAAATAAATACTTTGGGTTTATTTCGATTTCCTTTATGGTGTTTAGTTCTTCCCGCGATTCCTGACTCCTATAAGATTCCTCTAGCTTAAGTTCGACGTTTGCTATTTCTCTGACCAGTGACTCCCTACGCATTTCAGATACATTGGCCTCATTTAGCCGCTCTTTATTCTTTTCCGTCGCCTGTAAAGGGAGCGCCTGTCTCTTTCTATTTTACATCTACTCCTCCTTTTTCTTAAAGGAATAAGCCTTGAGCATACATCGAGCTTCACCAAGTTAATCTGTTCTAGGCATAAGTTGGGGTCTGTGTTTCTTAGTATATCTTCCCAGCCTATATCATTTAGGACTTCATTTACTTGGTCCCACTTTATGTTCTTGTTATTGAAGTTGAATTTGATGAAGGCTTCCTCGTGACTAATCTCATTTTGTCGGTCTGGGGCTCCGCGCATACATGTCTGAACCTCGATTATGTTGTGATCTGAGTATATTGTTTTTGATATGGTGACATTTCGTATCAGATCATCATTGTTAGTGAAGATGAGGTCTAGTGTATTCTCCAGTCTAGTAAGCTCTATTATTTGCTGGTTTAAATTGAATTTTGTGCAGAGATTTTAAAGCTCGTGTGTGTGTGAGTTCTCGTCAGAGCTGCCTCCTGGTGTTATTATCACTGCAACAACATTATTTGCTATATTCCTCCATTTTAGGTGCCTCAAGTTGAAATCCCCACAGAAGCAAGATGTTGAGGGCCGGACAGTGGTCAATTTTTTTACAGCTGTTCCTGGAATTGCTGGGGCGTTGCATCCGGAGGCTTGTAGACTACCTCAATGACTCGGTTTTGGTTCTCGATCTTTACTGCTAAAACTTCCACTACATCATTTGAGGCATTTAGCAGTTCTGTGCAAACAAGTGACTCTGTGATATACAGGCCAACCGCCCCCCCCCCCTTTTGCCTGTTCACTCTGTCACATCTGTATAGGTTGTAACCTTGGATCCATATTTCGTTGCAGGCTTCGAATCATGTCTCCTGTGTGTGTGTGTGTGTGTGTGTGTGTGTGTGTGTGTGTGTGTGTGTGTGTGTGTGTGTGTGTGTGTGTGTGTGTGTGTGTGTGTGTGTGTGTGTGTGTGTGTGTGTGTGTGTGTGTGTATGTGTGTGCACATGTGTGTGTGTGTGTGTGTGTGTGTATGTATACTCACCTAATTGTGCTTACCTAATTGTGGTTGCAGAGGCCGAATCATAGCTCCTGGCTCCGTTTCTTCACTGGCTTCTAGTGTCTTATCGTACCTCTTCTTAAAGTTGTGTATGGACCATGCTTCTTCCACATCATTCTCCGGGCCGTTTTATTTCCTGTATCATTTAAGAATGAATAAATATTTCCTAACATGCCTGTGGCTCATCTGTGTTGTCAACTTCCAATTGTGCCCTTGTGTACCTGTTACGCTTCTCTCCAATAATCTGTCCCTATCTATCATATCAATTATTTCCTCTAGTGTCATCAAGTTAAGTTCCCTTAACCTCTCCTCATAGGACATACTTCTTAGCCTCGTTGCAAACCTCTGAATTTTATCCAATTTCTTCTTCATATACTTGACCAGGTGTGGGTTCCACACTGGTGCTGCATTCTCCAAGTATAGCGAATTACTTATTAATTTTTTTAAAACTAGTCTTAGACTTGCCAGACTCGTATTTGCTGCAACAATTGTTCAGCCTTTGCATCCCCGAGCCTGTTCTCTGTCTGCGTTTTATTTGCCCTTTCCCAGATTTCATAACTTTTCACCTGATGAGTTTAAATTGCAGTAGCCACTTGTCAGACCACACCTGTACCCTGTCCTGGCCCTTTTGCAGACAATTCTGGTCCTCATCTACTTGCTTTTTTCTCATTAGTTTCAAATCATCGGTCATGTTACGGAACCCCACTCCTCACATGCACCCATTTTGACACTTCTTGGACGGTCACTCGTTGTTTCCTTCCTGTCCAGTGTACCTTAATCCTTTATAATGTCTTCCGTGTTATTCATGCTAGCTTCTCTAGCTTCTGTACCAGTCTATTGCGCGGTGCTGTGCCAAAAGCCTTCCTATATTCCAAGAAAATACCTTCTACCCATTCCTCCCTCACCTACCTTATTTCTGTTACCTTGTCGTAGAACTTCAATATGTTTGAGAGACAGGATTTACCATCTCTTAAGCCGTGCTGGGTGTCATTTATAAACCCACTTCTTTCGAGGTGCTTCACCAGTCTTCTGATAAAATTCTCCTTGGTCTTGCATACTATGCCCATCAGAGGCACTAGTCTGTGGTTCAACACTCCCCCTCTGTCCCCCTTCTTAGAAATTGGAATTACATTTGCTTTCTTTCACATCTCAGGTAGTTGTCCTGTGTGGACTGACTTGTTGAAGATTGTTGTTAGTGGCAAACACAGAACTTCTGTTCCTCTTAGCACTCAGAGAGAAATATTATCTGGACCTACTGTTTTCAAGGTGTCTAGCTTTACACAATAACGTTTTCACCGCTTCACCATTACATGTGTTGTGTACAGCGTTTACTGGTGCACTCTCCTGTTTGAGTTCGTTGGTAGCCTTCCTGTTTCCTCTTGCTGAGTTCCTCAGAGATTTTCCATTCATTCCATGTGAGCTCTCCTCCTTCCTTCTTCAGCCTGATATCCTGGTCTAAGCTCAGTTTTTGTCTTCATCTTGATGTGGCTATATAACTCTTTGGGTTAGTTTTTACTTTTGATGGTACATAAGAACATAAGAAAGAAGGAACACTGCAACAGGCCTACTGACCCATGCGGAGCAGGTCCATTTTACCCCCCGGATTAGACCAATGACCCCCCCCCCGGATTAGCCCAATGACCCACCCAGTCTGGTCACCTTCACTCAAGGATGGAGTACTGCACCAGACCCAGCAGCACAAGCTAGTCAGGTCCAACTCACACCCACCCACACCCACTCATGTATTTATCTAACCTATTTTTAAAACTACACAACGTTTTAGCCTGAATAACTGTACTCGGGAGTTTGTTCCACTCATCCACAACTCTATTACCAAACCAGTGCTTTCCTATATCCTTCCTGAATCTGAATTTTTCCAACTTGAAACCATTGCTACGAGTCCTGTCTTGGCTGGAAATTTTCAGCACGCTATTTACATCCCCTTTATTTATTCCTGTTTTCCATTTATAAACCTCGATCATATCCCCATAATTCTCCGCCTTTCGAGAGTGCAGATTCAGGGCCCTCAGTCTATCCTCATAGGGAAGATTTCTGATACATGGGTTCATCTTTGTCATCCTCCTCTGTACGTTTTCCAGAACATATATATCCATTCTGTAATACGGTGGCCAGAACTGAGCAGCATAGTCTAAATGAGGCCTAACCAAGGATATATAGAGTTGAGGACTTCTATTATTTATTCTTCTAGATATGAAGCCAAGAATTCTGTTAGCTTTATTGCGAACACTAATGCATTGTTGTCTTGGTATTAGATTACTGCTAACCAGAACTCCTAAATCCTTTTCGCAATCAGTAGTATTAAGATCTACATTATGTAGTTTATATGTGGCATGGTTATTTATCTGTCCAACATTTAGAACTTTGCATTTGTCAATATTAAACTGGATCTGTCACTTCTCCGACCATTGCATCAGTCTATTCAAATCATCCTGGAGTGCTCTAGTGTCCTCATTAGAATGAATTGGACGGCCTATTTTGGTGTTATCAGCAAATTTGCTTACGTCGCTATTTATTCCCTCATCTATGTCGTTTATGTAAATTGTGAACAACAACGGGCCCAACACTGACCCCTGAGGAACACCGCTTGTGACGTGCCCCCATTCTGATTTCTCCCCATTTATGCAAACTCTCTGCTATCCAATTGTCAGCCATGCCTCTACCCAGGAAAAAAATTCTCTTCCTATTCCGTGTGCCTTAAGTTTCCTCAATAGCCTCTGGTGAGGAACTCTATCGAAAGCCTTACTGAAGTCCATATACACAATATCATATTCATTACCATGATCTACCTCCTCAAACACCTTAGTGAAAAAAGTTAGTAAATTCGTAAGACAGGAAGGCCCCTTTGTAAAACCGTGTTCAGATTCATTAATCAATCTGTGCCTATCAAGATGTCTACGAATTGCTTCGGCAATTATTGATTCCATAAATTTTCCCACTATGGAGGTAAGGCTTATTGGTCTATAGTTCGAAGCCAAGGACCTGTCACCTGCCTTGGAAATAGGTATTACATTTCCCATTTTCCACTTATCAGGCACTATGCCAGTTTGTATGTTAAAAAGATTAGCCAAAGGTTTGCTAAGTTCCTCTTTACATTCCTTTAACACCCTTGCAAACAGTTCATCAGGGCCTGGGGATTTGTTAGGTTTTAGTTTCTCTATTTGTCTGAGGACCATGTCACTAGTTGCCGCTCGTACATAGTTTATTATCATCCTGTTCTACATAATCTATTATTTCAGGAATATCGCTAGTATTTTCCTGGGTGAAAACTGAGAGGAAGTAGGTATTGAGAATTTCACACATATCCTTATCACTGTCAGTGATCTGACTAGAGTTACTCTTAATTGGGCCAATCTTGTCCCTAAACTTACTTCTGTATACCTGAAAGAACCCTTTTGGGTTAGTCTTTGAATCCCTTGGTATGTCATTCTCAAATTGTCGTTGAGCCTCTCACTCATATAGACTTGTGTGTCGCTCCTCTCCTCAATTCCTTGTTTTTCTGAGTTCTTTGCCTTCTATATATCTTTTTTTCATACTCTTGCACTTTCAGCTTTTGCCTCTCTCTACTACTTGGTATATTATGGACTCTGTTTTTTTCCATTGTTTCTTTTGCTCCCTGGTATGAGGTCAGAACATACAAGAGAAGATTGAAATATCTTGAAACCATGAGTGAGGCTCACTGGTGTGCCCAAGCTAGGAAGAAACATTAATTGCAAACTAGGCTGCCTGGCTTTTGAGGCATCTGTGACCACTTGGGGAAGATTGCCAGACTCCCCCTGATGTGGTTTCGAATCTTGCTGACTGCGATCTCTCTCTCTCTCTCTCTCTCTCTCTCTCTCTCTCTCTCTCTCTCTCTCTCTCTCTCTCTCTCTCTCTCTCTCTCTCTCTCTCTCTCTCTCTCTCTCTCTCTCTCTCTCTCTCTCTCTCTCTCTCTCTCTCTCTCTCTGTATATATATAAATATATATATCTGTAAATATATATCTATATATATATATATATATATATATATATGTCGTGCCGAATAGGCAGAACTTGCGATCTTGGCTTAAATAGCAACGTTCATCTTGCCATATAGGACAAGTGAAAATTTGTGTATATAATAATTTCGCCAAAATCATTCTGAACCTAACGAAAAAAATATATTTCACTGTGTTTATTTAGTATTAAATTATTGTAAACAAATCTAAAATATATTTAGTTGGGTTAGGCTAAAATAAATTGTTCTTGTTATAATAAGGTTAGGTAAGTTTTCTAAGTTCCTTTTGGTGCAAAATTATAAATTTTTACATCAACATTAATGAAAAAAATATATCTTTAAACGTGTAAGAGAAAATTTTAGAAAGGACTTAATTTTAAATGAGTTCTTGCTAATTGACCAGTTTTACATATTCGGCACGACATATATATATATATGTATATATATGCATATATATGTATACATATGTATATATATGTATATATGTATATATGTATATATGTATATATATATATATATATATATATATATATATATATATATATATATATATATATATATATATATATATATATATATATATATATATATACACATATATGTATATGTATATGTATATGTATATATGTATATATGTATATACATATATATACATATACATATATATATATATATATATATATATATATATATATATATATATATATATATATATATATATATATATATATATATATATTATAACGAGATTGTTTAGTGTTCTGGTAGCGGAGTGTGAATGATACGTCTTCGGAGACTTCTTCGTTTATTGTTAAGTCGTGGTGGGTACACAGGCTTGTGTTGTGCCCATGGCCCAGGCAGGGCCATCCCACGAGAGAGAGCTACTGGTACTTGTGTCTTCCTGCTAGGCCGCTGTGTGAGTGAGGGTGAGGCAAGTCTGGGCATACTGAAGTGGCAAGGCCTATAGGTGGCAGCACCAGCATGGTGCGAAATATGAACTAAGCTGGCAGACAGCATGGGCTGTCTGTGCAGACAGTACAGGCTGTCTACATACGCTCGGCCACCTACCGCGCGTCGTCCCGACGCGACAATACTGGTAGTAAAAGAAACTCGGTCTCTCTCTCGTAGGAACAGGGCACAGAACACAAAATTAAAACATATATATATACATATGGACATGGAAAAAGAACTTCCTACAGGGAGGGAAGAAAAAACATGTGGGGTGTGCTAAACATCGTGGTCAAAGGCAGTGTGCGTCGAAGAGCATCAATGCACGCCTTTCTGCGTCTGGACAGATACTACAACATGGGAGACATCGCTGAGGCTGAGCTGTGACGTAACAGGGTACGGTCTCCTCTGGAACGGTGAAGCAGACATCGTAGGAGTCGCTGCAGGTTTTCACTCAACCTGGGGCACGACATGCTGGTGCCCTCGAGTGAGGCGTCGACAAAACTCGGCAACTGGGCAGGACTTCTGGCAAGCGACTCAGGAGGACACTTCTCGATTGGTACTGTCGCTGGGCTGTCACTGCCGGCGAGCGTGGAGCGAGTTGTGGAGCGAGTCGTGGCAGAGACGACTGGGAGAAACATCTGGGAGTCGTAACATCATACACTAGACTGCAGTGAGAGAGCTATCAGTCAAAGTGACATCTTCTTTGTGCAGGCTGCTCACTGAAGCTTGTGACACGAGGCTGACACAGCGCCTGCCGACAGGGCTAACTGCGGCTTGGCGAGTATCATTCGGCAGTTGGAGTTATAGCAGAGGTTAGTCTAAACGTCCCCAGACTTGTTTCTCTACATATAACTGCACTCTGACGGTCTGGAGGTGAAGTGAAACGAATCTCGATGGGAATCGTAGCAGGTACGATTCTGCAGAACAACACGAGCGACGAGCATAAAAGCTTTCTGTACAAGAGGTGAGTGTATGACGAGGGAGCATCTGGCCATTCCTCCTCCTCCTCCACCCACAAACACGTGGAGAAGCTCACACTGGACGCAGAAATCACCACAAAACTCACCTCTGGCTTGCTGAAACAGCTGTGCTGAGCTGAACAACAACAGCAACATACAAGTGACGCTGAACACGTGACTTGAGAAACAGCGTGGGACACTGTAGCGTGGAGTCACTGGGACGCCACTCACAATTCTCGAAGAAATTCGGCAAATTTCGGCTGGATCCTGCTTGTACCTGTGTCTGGATGCTCAAACGTGCAGACACGACATCAGGATAACTCGTTGACAGACGGATGCTTCTTGCATGGGATGATGAAGTGAAGATGACTTCATCCCTCTTCCTTCCTCTATCAGGGCAAACACAACTGCCGCGACCACCGCTGGTACCATTTATAACGAGATTATTTGGTGTTCTGGTAGCGGGTTGTTAATGATACGTCTTCGGAGGCCTCTTCGTTTATTGTTAAGTCGTGGTGGGTACACAGGCTTGTGTTGTGCCCATGGCCGGGCAGGGCCATCCCACGAGAGAGAGCTACTGGTACTTGTGTCTTCCTGCTAGGCCGCTGTGTGAGTGAGGGTGAGGCAAGTCTGGGCATACTGAAGTGGCAAGGCCTATAGGTGGCAGCACCAGCATTACGCAAAATATGAACTAAGCTGGCAGACAGCATGGGCTGTCTGTGCAGACAGTACAGGCTGTCTACAATATATATATACATATGTATATATATATATATATATATATATATATATATATATATATATATATATATATATATATATATATATATATATATGTGTGTGTGTGTGTGTGTGTGTGTGTGTATATATATATATAAGTAGTAGGTTGGTAGACAGCAACCGCCCAGGGAGGTACTACCGTCCTGCCAAGTGAGTGTAAAACGAAAGCCTGTAATTGTTTTACATGATGGTAGGATTGCTGGTGTCTTTTGTCTGTCTCATAAATATGCAAGATTACAGGCACGTCTTGCTACTTCTACTTACACTTAGGTCACACTACACATACATGTACACGTTTATTTATGCACTTATCTGAGTTTTCTTTGATTTTATCTTAATAGTTCTTGTTCTTATTACTTTTTCTTTTAAATCCATGGGGAAGTGGAATAAGAATCTTTCCTCTGTAAGCCATGCGTGTTGTAAAAGTCAACTAAAATGCCGGGAACAATGGGCTTGTAACCCCTTTTCCTGCAATAATTACTAAAAAGAATAATAAGAAGAAAATTGTCAAAGTGGGAAGTCTGAATGTGCGTGGATGTTGTGCAAATGATAAGAAAGAGATGATTGTGGATGTTATGAATGAGAAGAAGCTGGATGTCCTGACTTTAAGTGAAACTAAGCTGAAGGGAGTGGGAGAGTTTCAGTGGAGAGGAATAAACGGGATTAGGTCAGGGGTTTCAAATAGAGTTAGAGCTAAAGAAGGAGTAGCAATAATGTTGAAGGATAAGCTATGGCAGGAAAAGAGGGACTATAAATGAATTAATTCAAGGATTATGTGGAGCAAAATAAAGGTTGGATGTGAAAAGTGGGTTATAGTAAGTGTATATGCACCTGGAAAAGAGAGAAGTGTAGAGGAGAGAGAGAAATTTTGGGTAATGTTGAGTGAATGAGTGGGAAGTTTTGAACCAAGTGTGAAAGTACTTGTGGTTGGGGATTTCAATGCTAAAGTTGGTAAAAATGTTGTGGAGGGAGTAGTAGGTAAATTTGGGGTGCCAGGGGTAAATGAAAATGGAGAGCCTTTAATTAAGCTATGTGTAGAAAGAGGTTTGGTAATAAATAATACATATTTTATGAAGAAGAGAATAAATAAATGTACAAGGTATGATAAAGCATGTAATGAAAGTAGTTTGTTAGATTATATATTGGTGGATTAAAGGTTGATGGGTAGGTTCCAGGATGAAGACTGAGACACTTATGCAGCATATGGGAATCTTTATTCAGGAAACGTTTCGCCACACAGTGGCTTCATCAGTCCAATACAAAGGGGAAGGCATAAGGAGAGGAGGCGTATGAGGTAATCAGTCCCTCAGCCTGGAGTCGATGTGTTCAGTCCATCGATCTTGATGGACTGAACACATCGACTCCAGGCTGAGGGACTGATTACCTCATACTCCTCCTCTCCTTACGCCTTCCTCTTTGTATTGGACTGATGAAGCCACTGTGTGGCGAAACGTTTCCTGAATAAAGATTCCCATATGCTGCATAAGTGTCTCAATCTTCAATTTCTCGGTTTTTCAAACCATTCGTCACTCAGGCTCCAGGATGTACACGCTTATAGAGGGGCAACCGATATATCGAATCAATATTTAGTTGTAGCTATAGTTAAAGTAATAGGTACATGGGACAAGAGGAAAATGGCAACAACAAGTAAGAGGGAGGTGAAAGTGTATAAACTAAGGGAGGAGGAAGTTCAGGTGAGATATAAGCAACTATTGGCAGAAAGGTAGGCTGGTGTAAGTATGAGTAGTGGTGGGGTTGAAGAGGGTTGGAATAGTTTTAAAAATGCAGTATTAGAATGTGGGGCAGAAGTTTGTGGTTATAGGAGGGTGGGTGCAGGAGGAATGAAGAGTGTTTGGTGGAATGATGAAGTAAAGGGTGTGATAAAAGAGAAAAAGGTAGCTTATGAGAGGTTTTTACAAAACAGAAGTGTTATAAGAAGAGTAGAGTATATGGAGAGTAAAAGAAAGGTGAAGAGAGTGGTGAGAGAGTGCAAAAGGAGAGCAGGTGATAGAGTGGGAGAGGCACTGTCAAGAAATTTTAATGAAAATAAGAAAAAAATTTGGAGTGAGTTAAACAAGTTAAGAAAGCCTAGGGAAAGTATGGATTTGTCAGTTAAAAACAGAGTAGGAGAGTTAGTAGATGGGGAGATGGAGGTATTAGGTAGATGGCGAGAATATTTTGAGGAATTTTTAAATATCGACGAAGAAAGGAAGGCGGTAATTTCATGCACTGGCCACGGAGGTATACCATCTTTTAGGAGTGAAGAAGAGCAGGATGTGAGTATGGGGGAGGTACGTGAGGCATTACGTAGAATGAAAGGGGGTAAAGCAGCTGGAACTGACGGGATCATGACAGAAATGTTAAAAGCAGGGGGGGGATATAGTGTTGGAGTGGTTGGTGTTTTTCTTTAATAAATAAATGTAAGAGGGGAAGGTACATAGGGATTGATGGAGAGCATTTTTAGTCCCTTTATATAAAGGGAAGGGGGACAAAAGAGACTGTAAAAATTATAGAGGAATAAGTTTACTGAGTATACCATGAAAAGTTTACAGTAGGGTTATTATTGAAAGAATTAGAGGTAGGACAGAATGTAGGATTCCAGATGAGCAAGGAGGTTTTAGAGTGGGTAGGGGATGTGTAGATCAAGTGTTTATATTGAAGCATATATGTGAACAGTATTTAGATAAAGGTAGCTAAGATTTTATTGCATTTATGGATTTAGAAAAGGCATATGATGGAGTGGACAGGGAAGCAATGTGGCAGATGTTGGAAGTATATGGAATAGGTGGTAAGTTACTAAATGCTGTACAGAGTTTTTATGAGGATAGTGAGGCTCAGGTTAGAGTGTGTAGAAGAGAGGGAGACTACTTCCCGGTAAAAGTAGGTCTTAGACAGGGATGTGTAATGTCACCATGGTTGTTTAATATATTTATAGATGGGGTTGTAAAAGAAGTAAATGCTAGGGTGATTGGGAGAGGGGTGGAATTAAATTATGGGGAATCAAATACAAAATGGGAATTGACAGTTATTTTTTGCTGATGATACTGTGCTTATGGGAGATTCTAAAGAAAAATTGCAAAGGTTAGTGGACGAGTTTGGGAGTGTGTGTAAAGGTAGAAAGTTGAAAGTGAACATAGAAAAGAGTAAGGTGATGACGGTATCAAATGATTTAGATAAAGAAAAATTTTATATCAAATTGGGGAGGAGGAGTATGCAAGAAGTGAATGGTTTCAGATATTTGGGAGTTGACGTGTCGGCGGATGGATTTATGAAGGATGAGGTTAATCATGGAATTGATGAAGGAAAAAAGGTGGGTGGTGCGTTGAGGTATATGTGGAGACAAAAAATGTTATCTATGGAGACAAAGAAGTGAATGTATGAAAGTATAGTAGTACCAACACTCTTATATGGGTGTGAAGCTTGGGTTGTAAATGCTGCAGCGAGGAGGAGGTTGGAGGCAGTGGAGATGTCCTGTCTAAGGCCAATGTGTGGTGTAAATATTATGCAGAAACTTCGGAGTGTGGAAATTAGGAGAAGGTGTGGAGTTAATAAAAGTATTAGTCAGAGGGCAGAAGAGGGGTTGTTGAAGTGGTTTGGTCATTTAGAGAGAATGGATCAAAGTAGAATGACATGGAGAGCGTATAAATCTGTAGGGGAAGGAAGGCAGGGTAGGGGTCGTCCTCGAAAAGGTTGGAGGAGGGGGTAAAGGGGGTTTTGTGGGGGAGGGGCTTGGACTTCCAGCAAGCGTACATGAGAATGTTAGATAGGAGTGAATGAAGACGAATGGAATTTGAGACCTGACGAGATGTTGGAGTGTGAGCAGGGTAATATTTATTGAAGGGATTCAGAGAAACCGGTTATTTTTATATCCATTCTGGAAATGGGAAGTATATACATATATATATATATATATATATATATACATATATATGTATATATACATGTATATACATATATATACATGTATATATATACATGTATATATACATATACATGTATATATACATATATATACATGTATATATATGTATATATACATGTATATACATATATATACATATATATGTATATATACATGTATATATACATGGAAATGGGAAGTATATACATATATATATATATATATATATATATATATATATATATATATATATATATATATATATATATATATTTTTTTTTATTATCACACCGGCCGATTCCCACCAAGGCAGGGTGGCCCGAAAAAGAAAAACTTTCACCATCATTCACTCCATCACTGTCTTGCCAGAAGGGTGCTTTACACTACAGTTTTTAAACTGCAACATTAACACCCCTCCTTCAGAGTGCAGGCACTGTACTTCCCATCTCCAGGACTCAAGTCCGGCCTGCCGGTTTCCCTGAATCCCTTCATAAATGTTACTTTGCTCACACTCCAACAGCACGTCAAGTATTAAAAACCATTTGTCTCCATTCACTCCTATCAAACACGCTCACGCATGCCTGCTGGAAGTCCAAGCCCCTCGCACACAAAACCTCCTTTACCCCCTCCCTCCAACCCTTCCTAGGCCGACCCCTACCCCGCCTTCCTTCCACTACAGACTGATACACTCTTGAAGTCATTCTGTTTCGCTCCATTCTCTCTACATGTCCGAACCACCTCAACAACCCTTCCTCAGCCCTCTGGACAACAGTTTTGGTAATCCCGCACCTCCTCCTAACTTCCAAACTACGAATTCTCTGCATTATATTCACACCACACATTGCCCTCAGACATGACATCTCCACTGCCTCCAGCCTTCTCCTCGCTGCAACATTCATCACCCACGCTTCACACCCATATAAGAGCGTTGGTAAAACTATACTCTCATACATTCCCCTCTTTGCCTCCAAGGACAAAGTTCTTTGTCTCCACAGACTCCTAAGTGCACCACTCACTCTTTTTCCCTCATCAATTCTATGATTCACCTCATCTTTCATAGACCCATCCGCTGACACGTCCACTCCCAAATATCTGAATACGTTCACCTCCTCCATACTCTCTCCCTCCAATCTGATATTCAATCTTTCATCACCTAATCTTTTTGTTATCCTCATAACCTTACTCTTTCCTGTATTCACCTTTAATTTTCTTCTTTTGCACACCCTACCAAATTCATCCACCAATCTCTGCAACTTCTCTTCAGAATCTCCCAAGAGCACAGTGTCATCAGCAAAGAGCAGCTGTGACAACTCCCACTTTGTGTGTGATTCTTTATCTTTTAACTCCACGCCTCTTGCCAAGACCCTCGCATTTACTTCTCTTACAACCCCATCTATAAATATATTAAACAACCACGGTGACATCACACATCCTTGTCTAAGGCCTACTTTTACTGGGAAAAAATTTCCCTCTTTCCTACATACTCTAACTTGAGCCTCACTATCCTCGTAAAAACTCTTCACTGCTTTCAGTAACCTACCTCCTACACCATACACTTGCAACATCTGCCACATTGCCCCCCTATCCACCCTGTCATACGCCTTTTCCAAATCCATAAATGCCACAAAAACCTCTTTAGCCTTATCTAAATACTGTTCACTTATATGTTTCACTGTAAACACCTGGTCCACACACCCCCTACCTTTCCTAAAGCCTCCTTGTTCATCTGCTATCCTATTCTCCGTCTTACTCTTAATTCTTTCAATTATAACTCTACCATACACTTTACCAGGTACACTCAACAGACTTATCCCCCTATAATTTTTTTGCACTCTCTTTTATCCCCTTTGCCTTTATACAAAGGAACTATGCATGCTCTCTGCCAATCCCTAGGTACCTTACCCTCTTCCATACATTTATTAAATAATTGCACCAACCACTCCAAAACTATATCCCCACCTGCTTTTAACATTTCTATCTTTATCCCATCAATCCCGGCTGCCTTACCCCCTTTCATTTTACCTACTGCCTCACGAACTTCCCCCACACTCACAACTGGCTCTTCCTCACTCCTACAAGATGTTATTCCTCCTTGCCCTATACACGAAATCACAGCTTCCCTATCTTCATCAACATTTAACAATTCCTCAAAATATTCCCTCCATCTTCCCAATACCTCTAACTCTCCATTTAATAACTCTCCTCTCCTATTTTTAACTGACAAATCCATTTGTTCTCTAGGCTTTCTTAACTTGTTAACCTCACTCCAAAACTTTTTCTTATTTTCAACAAAATTTGTTGATAACATCTCACCCACTCTCTCATTTGCTCTCTTTTTACATTGCTTCACCACTCTCTTAACTTCTCTCTTTTTCTCCATATACTCTTCCCTCCTTGCATCACTTCTACTTTGTAAAAACTTATCATATGCTAACTTTTTCTCCCTTACTACTCTCTTTACATCATCATTCCACCAATCGCTCCTCTTCCCTCCTGCACCCACTTTCCTGTAACCACAAACTTCTGCTGAACACTCTAACACTACATTTTTAAACCTACCCCATACCTCTTCGACCCCATTGCCTATGCTCTCATTAACCCATCTATCCTCCAATAGCTGTTTATATCTTACCCTAACTGCCTCCTCTTTTAGTTTATAAACCTTCACCTATCTCTTCCCTGATGCTTCTATTCTCCTTGTATCCCATCTACCTTTTACTCTCAGTGTAGCTACAACTAGAAAGTGATCTGATATATCTGTGGCCCCTCTATAAACATGTACATCCTGAAGTCTACTCAACAGTCTTTTATCTACCAATACATAATCCAACAAACTACTGTCATTTCGCCCTACATCATATCGTGTATACTTATTTATCCTCTTTTTCTTAAAATATGTATTACCTATAACTAAACCCCTTTCTATACAAAGTTCAATCAAAGGGCTCCCATTATCATTTACACCTGGCACCCCAAACTTACCTACCACACCCTCTCTAAAAGTTTCTCCTACTTTAGCATTCAAGTCCCCTACCACAATTACTCTCTCACTTGGTTCAAAGGCTCCTATACATTCACTTAACATCTCCCAAAATCTCTCTCTCTCCTCTGCATTCCTCTCTTCTCCAGGTGCATACACGCTTATTATGACCCACTTCTCGCATCCAACCTTTACTTTAATCCACATAATTCTTGAATTTACACATTCATATTCTCTTTTCTCCTTCCATAACTGATCATTTAACATTACTGCTACCCCTTCCTTTGCTCTAACTCTCTCAGATATATATATATATATATATATATATATATATATATATATATATATATATATATATATATATATATATATATATATATATATATATATATATATGTATATATATATACATATAAGAAAGAAGGAACACTGCAACAGGCCTACTGGCCTATGCGAGACAGGTTCAATTCTTCCACCAGCGTAAGTTTCAAATTTAGGTTAGATAAATACATGAGTAATAGGGGTTGGATTTGAGTGAGACTTGCGTAAAGACTTAGTGAGGTCAGACACGTCACTTAAGGGAGGAGCACGGTATCAGTCCAAGTAGCACAAGCTAGTCAGGTCCAATTCACACCCACCCACCCACACTCACCCATGTATTTATCCAACCTGTTTTTAAAACTACATAACGTCTTAGCTTCTATGACGGTACTCGGGAGTTTGTTCCACTTATCCACAACTCTATTACCGAACCAGTGCTTTCCTGTAACTTTCCTGAATCCGAATTTTTCCAATTTAAAACCATTGCTGCGAGTCCTGTCTATGTTAGATATTTTTACCACGATATTTACATCCCCTTTATTAATTCCTGTTTTCTTTTGTACACCTCAATCATATTTCCCTTAATTCTTCGCCTTTCTAGAAAGTGCAAATTCAGGGCCCTCAGTCTATCCTCATAGGGAAGATTTCTGATACATGGGATCATCTTTGTCATCCTCCTCTGTACGTTTTCCAGAGCATTTATATCCATTCTGTAATACGGTGACCAGAACTGAGCAGCATAGTCTAAATGGGGCCTAACCAACGATATATAGAGTTGAAGAACAACCTGAGGACTTCTATTACTTATACTTCTAGATATGAAGCCAAGAATTCTGTTAGCTTTATTGCGAACACTAATGCACTGTTGTCTTGGTTTTAGATTACTGCTAACCAGAACTCCTAAATCCTTTTCGCAATCAATAGTATTAAGATCTACATTATTTAGTTTATATGTGGCATGGCTATTTTCCTGTCCAGAATTTAGAACTTTGCATTTGTCTACATTAAACTGCAAAAGAGATCAATCAGTTTCTCCAAAGTACTGAAGAGAGCAGGAGGAGCAAGAAATAGAGTAGACACCTGGAGCATCTATAGAGGGAGGAGAGGTATGAACTAGATTAGTGCGAAGAGTGTTAGTCTGGCGAAAAGTAAGTTTGATATCTAAGGAACGGAGAGAATTGTTGAGATTAGAAAGACTGGGAATGTAGGGAAGGCAGAGAACAGAAGAGTTCCCAGGAGTAGAGAGTCTGGGAGAGAAGAAATTCCGTTTAGCACGTGAGAAGACAGAGTCTATGAAATGGGAAGGGTAGCCAAGACGGGGAAATGAATGGGTTTTCTTTCTTCTGCCTTGGGTATTTGTTCTTTTATTATTTTTCCCCTCTCTATCTTCTTGCTCTTATCCTCTGTGGGCCCCTAGCTCACTTGTGGGCCCCTAGCTCACTTGTGGGCCCCTAGCTCCCTTGCAGTGCTCCTCTTTCTTAGTATTTGACTGACTCCACTACTACTACTACTACCTCCACTACTGCCTCATTCTTGCTCCCGTCTATGTCTGCTGGCCTATATACTCCCTCCTCTCCTTTCTGTTAGTGTGACTTTGTAAATGGTCCAAGTCGGACCGAAATGTTGTCGTAAGATCCTCTCTTCTATGTGCGGGTTATTTGTGTATTGTTCCAGTCACGATATTGTAACTTTTTTTGTTACTTAATTTTAAATGAGTTCTTACTAATTGACCAGTTTTACCTATTCGGCACGACACACACACACACACACACAGCTAGGACTCGACCCCTGCAACCTCAGCTAGGTGAGTACAAGCACAGAAGACTGCAGACGGAGTATAGGCTAGGTGGCCGAAGACTGCAAACCTCAATCAAGGAGAAAGATCTTGGGGTGAGTATAACACCGAGCATGTCTCCGGAAGCACACAACCAGATAACTGCTGCAGC
Source organism: Cherax quadricarinatus (assembly GCF_038502225.1). Lineage (NCBI taxonomy): Eukaryota > Metazoa > Arthropoda > Malacostraca > Decapoda > Parastacidae > Cherax > Cherax quadricarinatus. The sequence continues at coordinate 14,403,480 of NC_091360.1, forward strand.
ATATGGGCGCTTGGCAAACCTCAGAACAACGTTCCGATACCTTAGTAAGGAATCGTTCAAGACACTGTACACCGTTTACGTCAGGCCCATACTGGAGTATGCAGCACCTGTTTGGAACCCGCACTTGATCAAGCATGTCAAGAAATTAGAGAAAGTGCAAAGGTTTGCGAGAAGATTAGTTCCAGAGCTAAGGGAATTGTCATATGAAGAAAGGTTAAGGGAAATCGGACTGACGATACTGGAGGACAGGAGGGTTAGGGGAGACATGATAACGACATACAAAATACTGTGTGGAATAGACAAGGTGGACAGAGACAGGATGTTCCAAAGAGGGGACATAGAAACAAGGGGTCACAATTGGAAGTTGAAGACCCAGATGAGGCAAAGGGGTGTTAGGAACTATTTCTTCAGTCATAGAGTAGTCAGGAAGTGGAATAGCTTGGCAAGTGAGGTAGTGGAGGCAGAAATCATACATAGCTTTAAGATGAGGTATGATAAAGCTCATGGAGCAAGGAGGGAAAGGACCTAGTGGCACTCGGTGAAGAGGCCTGGCCAGGAGCTGAGTCTCGACCCCTGCAACCACAATTAGGTGAGTACACACACACACACACACACACACACACACACACACACACACACACACACACACACACACACACACACACACACACACACACACACACACACACACACACACACACCGACAGGGAGGCAACAACGAGTCATGGTACGTAATGATGTATCACAGTGGGCACCTGTGACGAGCGGGGTCCCACAGGGGTCGGTCCTAGGACCAGTGCTATTTTTGGTATATGTGAACGACATGACGGAAGGGTTAGACTCAGAAGTGTCCCTGTTTGCAGATGATGTGAAGTTAATGAGGAGAATTAAATCTGATGAGGACCAGGCAGGACTTCAAAGAGACCTGGACAGACTGGACACCTGGTCCAGCAAATGGCTTCTCGAATTTAATCCTGCCAAATGCAAAGTCATGAAGATGGGGGAGGGGCACAGAAGACCACAGACAGAGTATAGGCTAGGTGGCCAAAGACTGCAAACCTCACTCAAGGAGAAAGATCTTGGGGTGAGTATAACACCGAGCATGTCTCCGGAAGCACACATCAATCAGATAACTGCTGCAGCATATGGGCGCCTGGCAAACCTGAGAACAGCATTCCGATACCTTAGTAAGGAATCATTCAAGACACTGTACACCGTGTATGTCAGGCCCATACTGGAGTATGCAGCACCTGTTTGGAACCCGCACTTGATAAAGCACGTCAAGAAACTAGAGAAAGTACAAAGGTTTGCGACAAGGTTAGTTCCAGAGCTAAGGGGAATGTCCTATGAGGAAAGATTAAGGGAAATCGGCCTGACCACACTGGAGGACAGGAGGGTCAGGGGAGACATGATAACGACATATAAAATACTGCGTGGAATAGACAAGGTGGACAAAGACAGGATGTTCCAGGGAGGGGACACAGAAACAAGAGGCCACAATTGGAAGTTGAAGACACAAATGAGTCAGAGAGATAGTAGGAAGTATTTCTTCAGTCATAGAGTTGTAAGGCAGTGGAATAGCCTAGAAAATGACCTAGTGGAGGCAGGAACCATACACAGTTTTAAGACGAGGTTTGATAAAGCTCATGGAGCGGGGAGAGAGAGGGCCTAGTAGCAACCGGTGAAGAGGCGGGGCCAGGAGCTAGGACTCGACCCCTGCAACCACAAATAGGTGAGTACACATGCACATGCACACATACACACACACACATACACACACACACATACACACACACACATACACACATACACACACACAACACACACACACATAACACACACACACATGCAACACACACACAACACACACACACACACACACACACACACACACACACACACACACACACACACACACACACACACACACACACACACACACACACACACACACACACACATAAACACACACACACACACACACACACATACAGACACACACACACACACATATATAGACACACGGAGTACAGTCTAGGGGGTAAGAGACTACAAACCTCACTCAAGGAAAAAGATCTTGGGGTGAGTATAACACCAGGCACATCTCCTGAAGCGCACATCAACCAAATAACTGCTGCAGCATATGGGCGCCTAGCAAACCTCAGAACAGCATTCCGACATCTTAATAATGAATCATTCAGGACCCTGTACACCGTGTATGTTAGGCCCATATTGGAGTATGCGGCACCAGTTTGGAACCCACACCTAGCCAAGCACGTGAAGAAACTAGAGAAAGTGCAAAGGTTTGCAACAAGACTAGTCCCAGAGCTAAGAGGTATGTCCTACGAGGAGAGGTTAAGGGAAATCAACCTGACGACACTGGAGGACAGGAGAGATAGGGGGGACATGATAACGACATACAAAATACTGAGAGGAATTGACAAGGTGGACAGAGACAGGATGTTCCAGAGATTGGACACAGTAACAAGGGGACACAGTTGGAAGCTGAAGACACAGATGAATCACAGGGATGTTAGGAAGTATTTCTTCAGCCACAGAGTAGTCAGTAAGTGGAATAGTTTGGGAAGCGATGTAGTGGAGGCAGGATCCATACATAGCTTTAAGCAGAGGTATGATAGAGCTCACGGCTCAGGGAGAGTGACCTAGTAGCGATCAGTGAAGAGGCGGGGCCAGGAGCTCGGACTCGACGCCCGCAACCTCAACTAGGTGAGTACCTCAACTAGGTGAGTACACACACACACATATACAGGATTTTACACCTTCCTGTGAAGTGACCCTACAACCCTTCCTTTCCCCCCCCCCATCTCTCTCCCTCTCCTCTCCTCTCTCTTTCTCTCTCTTCCTCTCTCTTCCTCTCTCTCTCTCTCTCTCTCTCTCTCTCTCTCTCTCTCTCTCTCTCTCTCTCTCTCTCTCTCTCTCTCTCTCTCTCTCTCTCTCTCTCTCTCTCTCTCTCTCTCTCTCTCTTTCTCTTTCTCCTTCTCTCTCCCTCTTTCTCTCATCCTCTCTCTCATCCTCTCTCTCATCCTCTCTCTCTTCCTCTCTCTTCCTTTCACTTTCTCTCTCTCTCCCTCTCTCTCTTCCTCTCTTACTCTCTCTTTTCCTCTTCTCTCTCTCTCTTCCCTTTTCACTCCCCCCTCTCTCTTACCTTTTTCCCTCTCTCACTTTCTCCCCCTTTTTCCCTTCTTTTCCCCTCCTTCTAGGCTCTCCTTCTCTCTCTCCCTATCTCTCACTCTCTCCCCCTTTTCTTTTTCTCTTTCTCTCTTTCAAAAAAAAAAAAATGGTTGGGACTCGCAGGAATCAGGGATCAGATGACAATGGTACTGGTAGGGAGGAATGGATGGAGGAACAGTGGAAAAGGATAGAGCAAGAATGGGAGAGAAAATTAGGAGAGCTTTCTGAAAAAAATGGAGAAAGAGCTCTCTGTGAAATGGGAAAAGTGGTTGGAGAAGGAGACGAAGAATTGGGAGTCACAAGTCGAAACTGCAGTAGCCAGGGTAAAGGTCCTAGAATTTGAGGTAAACAGGCTGAAGCAAGTCTCAGGGGTAGTGACCAGAGAAGACACACCATACGATGATGAGAGGCTGAACAGGAAGGAAGGAGATATGAATTATGCTAAGGTCATATCAGCCTGCAAAGAAGGGCCAGTGAGTGGAAGGGAAGAGCAGATGGGTGCAGATGGAGAGGGAGATAGGTCGAATGCTGAGGCACAACCATGCTACCAAGAGCCACTGGAAAAATCAAGGGAGAAAATGACCACATACAGACAGGAACCAGAGTCACAGAGGAAGAGGCAATGGGAGGAGGAAAGGGCAAAATCAGTGATTATCCATGGGCTTTGGGAGAGAGAGGAAAGGACACACACTGAAAGACGGCAGGAAGAAAGAAAGGAGATTAAGAAAATCATCACAGAAATAGGGGGAGAAGACATGGATGAGATTGTAAATTTTCAGAGAATAGGGGGGCACTTGAAGGGGAGAAACCGACCGATCAAGCTGATTCTCAGGACAGAAACAGTGCGGAACAGGATCCTCCAAGAAAAACCACGGTTGAAAAGTTCGGAAGAGTACAAGAAGGTGTTCCTAGACAGAGACAGAACACAAACAGAGAGAAAGCAGCTGAGGGAGAGGACAAAAAAGCGAAAGGAGCTAGGAAAGGAGACAAGGATGGAACCAGCAGAGGTCAGTCAGAGCAGAACAGAGCAGCAAGGGCAAGCACACACACAACTATCCTCAGAACCCCACAACCTATCACACCATCCCAACACACAATACAATCCATACCCACAGCTTCCACCCAGCCCCCAACTATAGAATCCCACAGTAAGCTACCAGGTCTCCCACCCCCACAGGCATCCCAAACCACAGTGTTAGAAAGGAAACTGAAGGTATGGTACACAAACGCTGATGGAATAACAAACAAGTGGGAGGAGTGGCACGAAAGAGTCAAAGAGGCATCACCAGACATCATAGCGATCACAGAAACCAAGCTTACAGGTATGATAACAGATGCCATCTTTCCAGCGGGATACCAGATCCTGAGAAAAGACAGAAGGAACAGGGGGGGTGGAGGAGTGGCATTGCTGATCAAACACCGATGGAATTTTGATGAGCTGGAGAGAGGAGACAGCGGAGAAGAAAGTGATTACATAGCGGGAACGCTTCACTCTGGTGGTCCCAAGGTGATAATTGCAGTGATGTATAACCCACCACAGAACAGCAGGAGGCCAAGGCAAGAGTATGACGAGAGCAATAGAGCGATGGTTGACACACTGGCTGCAGTGGCGAGAAGAGCTCATGCATGCAGGGCAAAGCTCCTGATCATGGGCGACTTTAACCACAAGGAGATCGAATGGGAGAACTTGGAGCCACATGGGGGCCAAGATACATGGAGGGCTAAGATGATGGAGGTGGTACTGGAAAATTTCATGTACCAACACGTAAGGGACACTACAAGAGAGAGAGGAGAGGATGAACCAGCAAGACTGGACTTAGTATTCACCTTGAGCAGTGCAGATATGGAGGACATCACATATGAAAGACCCCTTGGGGCCAGCGATCATGTGGTTTTGAGCTTCGAATACACAGTAGAGCTACAAGTGGAGGGGGAAGCAGGAAGGCAAGGACAAATGAAACCAAACTACAGGAAAGGGGACTACACAGGAATGAGGAACTTCCTGAATGAGGTTCAGTGGGACAGAGAACTGGCAGGGAAGCCAGTTAATGAGATGATGGAATATGTAGCAACAATGTGCAAGGAGGCTGAGGAGAGGTTTGTACCCAAGGGTAACAGGAATAATGAAAAAGCCAGGATGAGCCCATGGTTCACCCAAAGATGCAAGGAGGCATAAACCAAGTGTGCTAGGGAATGGAAGAAATATAGAAGGCAAAGGACCCAGGAGAATAAGGAGAGCAGTCATAGAGCCAGAAACGAATATGCACAGATAAGAAGGGAGGCCCAACGTCAGTATGAAAACGACATAGCAGCAAAAGCCAAATCTGACCCGAAGCTGTTATACAGCCACATCAGGAAAAAAACAACCGTTAAGGACCAGGTAATCAGGCTAAGGAAGGAAGGAGGAGAGACAACAAGAAATGACCGTGAAGTATGTGAGGAACTCAACAAGAGATTCAAAGAAGTGTTCACAGAGGAGACAGAAGGGGCTCCAGAAAGACGGAGAGGTGGGGTACACCACCATGTGCTGGACACAGTACACACAACCGAGGAAGAAGTGAAGAGGCTTCTGAGTGAGCTAGATACCTCAAAGGCAATGGGGCCAGATAACATCTCTCCATGGGTCCTGAGAGAGGGAGCAGAGGCGCTATGTGTACCCCTAACTACAATATTCAATACATCTATCGAAACAGGGAGATTGCCTGAGGCATGGAAGACAGCAAATGTGGTTCCAATCTTTAAAAAAGGAGACAGACATGAAGCACTAAACTACAGACCAGTGTCACTGACATGTATAGCATGCAAAATCATGGAAAAGATTGTCAGGAGAAGAATGGTGGAACATCTAGAAAGGAATGATCTCATCACCAGCAGCCAACATGGTTTCAGAGATGGGAAATCCTGTGTCACAAACCTACTGGAGTTCTATGACATGGTGACAGCAGTAAGACAAGAGAGAGAGGGATGGGTGGATTGCATTTTCTTGGACTGCAAGAAGGCTTTTGACACAGTACCACACAAGAGATTAGTGCAAAAACTGGAGGACCAAGCAGGGATAACAGGGAAGGCACTGCAATGGATCAGGGAATACTTGTCAGGAAGACAGCAGCGAGTAATGGTACGTGGCGAGGTGTCAGAGTGGGCACCTGTGACCAGCGGGGTCCCACAGGGGTCAGTCCTAGGACCAGTGCTGTTTCTGGTATTTGTGAACGACATGACGGAAGGAATAAACTCCGAGGTGTCCCTGTTTGCAGATGACGTGAAGTTGATGAGAAGAGTTCATTCGATCGAAGACCAGGCAGAACTACAAAGGGATCTGGACAGGCTGCAGACCTGGTCCAGCAACTGGCTCCTGGAGTTCAATCCCACCAAGTGCAAAGTCATGAGGATTGGGGAAGGGCAAAGAAGACCGCAGACGGAGTACAGTCTAAGGGGCCAGAGACTACAAACATCACTCAAGGAAAAAGATCTTGGGGTGAGTATAACACCAGGCACATCTCCTGAAGCGCACATCAACCAAATAACTGCCGCAGCATATGGGCGCCTGGCAAACCTCAGAACAGCATTCCGACATCTTAATAAGGAATCGTTCAGGACCCTGTACACCGTGTACGTTATGCCCATATTGGAGTATGCGGCACCAGTTTGGAGCCCACACCTAGCCAAGCACGTAAAGAAACTAGAGAAAGTGCAAAAGTTTGCAACAAGACTAGTCCCAGGGTTAAGAGGTATGTCCTATGAGGAGAGGTTAAGGGAAATCAACCTGACGACACTGGAGGACAGGAGAGATAGGGACGACATGATAACGACTTACAAAATACTGAGAGGAATTGACAAGGTGGACAAAGACAGGATGTTCCAGAGATTGGACACAGCAACACGGGGACACAATTGGAAGCTGAAGACACAGATGAATCAAAGGGATGTTAGGAAGTATTTCTTCAGCCACAGAGTAGTCAGGAAGTGGAATAGTTTGGGAAGCGATGTAGTGGAGGCAGGATTCATACATAGCTTTAAGCAGAGATACGATAAAGCTCATGGTTCAGGGAGAGTGACCTAGTAGCGACCATTGAAGAGGCGGGGCCAGGAGCTTGGACTCGACCCCTGCAACCTCAACTAGGTGAGTAACTAGGCGAGTACACATACACACTCACAGACATATATATATATATATATATATATATATATATATATATATATATATATATATATATATATATATATATATATATATATATATATATATATGTATACATGTATATATAAAGCACAAACATAAATACGTAATAAATACGCAGTGAGCATTTTTCCTCTGGATGGCCACCACGCTGAGGTGAATGAACATGAAAGTGACTGCCCTCGGGTTCCTGGTGGTGTCAATGAGTCTAAAACCTAATTCTTTGAGGAAACATATGGCGATTTTCTCCATGATCTCCAGATCTCCGATCTCACTGTGACAAATTGATAGTGATGGCTTATGTCTCTGTACTTGCTACTGCAATACAGAGGGTCTGTGGGTCGAGGTGTGTTCCTATTGCCGAAATGGGAACTGTTTCGAGGAAGTTCTTAGAGTGATATGCACTCACGGTTTGGAGAGGGGCAGTTTCCCTGTCGGATGTTGCAGCCCTGAGCATGTCAGCAAGCACCTTGTCAGTGATGGTGCCATCCCAACTTTACTGTTTGCACTAGGTTCTGGTGCTGCTGGAGCAGCGAGAGTCTCTCATTCGATAATGGCACTAGTATAGCTAGGATCTTGTATTCTTGTTGAGTCACCAAGGTTGTCTGGAAGAATCTCTTTCATTAATTCGTCTGGTGCTACGGAGGATGATAAGAAAGCTAGTAGGGCAATTTGACTGGAAGTGGGGCTTGCAACCATTGTCCATCTTCAAGGGGAAGATTTAGTACACTCTCTGGCATGGTCGTTATAGAGAGTCATATTCCTTGAGTTTTGGACTGCTGAAGGTTGGGGAGCATCTCATGAAGTAGGTAAGTTTTGGGATGGAGAGGCACTTAGTGAGTGGGTAGAAGGCATCATGTGTATCAGTGTCTTTCATCCTGCCTTCCATCGTCCTGAGGTCTGAGATTTTCTTTTCTTGGATCAGATCAGTGTCACTGGACCCAAGAGGAGCACCAAGAAGAGTGCTATTGGCTGGATCGTTGGCTCGTGCTCCTCACAAAACAGTACTAATATCCTCAATGATCTGTCGATTAGCAGAAACTATTTTGCATTTGGTGAGATTTAAAGATAAGCCAAGGCTCTCTCCAATATCTATTTTTTTCTGATGTCCTCTATGAGAGATTCTGCAGTGCCAGCTTGGGTACCATCATCGAAGAACCAGATATAGAGCTCACTGGAGAGTACTTAAGAACATAAGAACATAAGAACGAAGGAACACTGCAGAAGGCCTACTGGCCCATGCGAGGCAGGTCCAAGTCTCCTACCGGCTTAAGCCAATGCACCCAACCTAGTCAGGTCAGGTCACATTGACTTAAGGGAGGAACACGGCAACCGACCTGGTAGCACAAGCTATCAGGTCCAACTCACACCCACCCACATCCACTCATGTATTTATCCAACCCATTTTTAAAGCTACACAACGTTCTGGCCTCTATAACTGTACTCGGGAGTTTGTTCCACTCATCCACAACTCTATTACCAAACCAGTACTTTCCTATATCCTTCCTGAATCTGAATTTTTCCAACTTAAAACCATTGCTGCGAGTCCTGTCTAGGCTAGATATTTTCAGCACACTATTTACATCCCCTTTATTTATTCCTGTCTTCCATTTATACACCTCAATCATATCCCCCCTAATTCTTCGTCTTTCTAGAGAGTGCAGATTCAGGGCCCTTAGTCTATCCTCATAGGGAAGGTTTCTGATACATGGGATCAACTTTGTCATCCTCCTTTGTACATTTTCCAGAGAATTTATGTCCATCCTGTAATACGGTGACCAAAACTGTGCAGCATAATCTAAATGAGAGTTGAAGAACAACCTGAGGACTCCTATTATTTATGCTTCTTGATATGAAGCCAAGGATTCTATTAGCTTTATTGCACTGTTGTCTTGGTTTCAGATTACTGCTAACCATAACTCCTAAATCTTTTTCGCAATCCGTAATATTAAGATCTACATTATTTAGTTATATGTGGCATGGTTATTGTCCTGTCCAACATTTAGAACTTTGCATTTGTCTATATTAAACTGCATCTGCCACTTCTCCGACCACTGCATCAGTCTATTCAAATCTTCCTGGAGTGCTCGAATGTCCTCGTCAGAATGAATTCGACGGCCTATTTTGGTGTCATCGGCAAACTTGCCGATGTCGCTCTTTATGCCCTCATCTATGTCGTTTATGTAGATTGTGAACAGCAGGGGGCCCAACACTGACCCCTGTGGAACACCGCTCGTACCGCTTCCCCATTCTGATTTCTCCCCATTTATGCAAACTCTCTGCTGCCTATTTGTCAACCATGCCTCTATCCAGGAAAAAATTTCTCCTCCTATTCCATGTGCTTTAATTTTCCTCAATAGTCTCTGATGTGGGACCCTGTCAAAAGCCTTACTGAAGTCCATATACACAATATCATATTCATTACCATGATCTACCTCCTCAAATACCTTAGTGAAAAAAGTTAATAAATTCGTAAGGCAGGAACGCCCCTTTGTAAAACCATGCTGAGATTCGTTGATTAATTTATGCTTTTCAAGGTGGCTACGAACTGCCTCGGCAATTATTGATTCCATAAATTTTCCCACTATGGAGGTTAGGCTTATTGGTCTATAGTTCGAAGCTAAGGACCTGTCACCTATTTTGAAAATAGGTATCACATTTGCCATTTTCCACTTATCTGGCACCATGCCAGTTGGTAGTGATATGTTGAAAAGATTAGCCAAAGGTGTGCTAAGCTCCTCTTTACATTCCTTTAGAACCCTTGCATACAGTTCATCAGGGCCTGGGGATTTGTTAGGTTTTAATTTATCTATTTGCCTAAGGACCATGTCACTTGTGACCCTAATCGTGCACAGTTTATTATCGTCCTGTTCTACATAATTTATCATTACTGGAATATCGCTGGTATCCTCCTGTGTAAAAACTGAGAGGAAGTATGTGTTAAAAATTCTACACATTTCCTTATCACTGTCAGTGAGCTGACCCGAGGAACTTTTGAGTGGGCCTATCTTGTCCCTGATCTTACTTCTGTATACCTGAAAGAATCCTTTTGGGTTAGTCTTCGATTCTCTTGCAACTTTAACCTCATAATCTCTTTTTGCTTTTCTAATTCCCTTTTTTATTTCTCTCTTTAACTGAATATATCGATTTCTGAATTGCCCCTCTCCTCTTTTGATTTGCCTATATATGCCTCTCTTTTGACCAATCAGATATTTTAATCTATTGTTCATCCATTTAGGATCATTTTTGTTTGATCTGTTTTCCCTATTTGGAACATAATTTGACTGAGCAGCTAGAACTATGCCCTGGAAAGCATCATATCGGCAACCATCACTACCTACCTGACCCTTAGTCAGGTCATTCCAGTTCAGCCCACCTATGTAATTTTTCAGTCCTATGAAATCAGCCAAGCGAAAGTCAGGGACGGAGACTTGATTGCCATTATTAGAGGAATTCCATGATATATTAAAACTGAGTGATTCGTGATCACTTTCCCCAAGCTCATCATTAACCTCAAGATTATTAATTAATGTTTCCCTACTGGCAAGAACCAAGTCAAGGAGGTTACTTCCCCTAGTAGGCTCTGTCACAAACTGTTTTAAAAAACAATCCTGGATCGTATCAAGAAAGTCACCTGACTCTAAATTTCCTGTCAAATTGCTCCAGTCAATCTGTCTATAGTTGAAATCTCCCATTAGCACAACATTTTCGTATGTAGATGCCTTACGAATTTCGTCCCATAGAAGTTTACTGCACTCCCTATCAAGATTTGGGGCCCTGTAAATCACACCCAAAATTAGTTTTTCTCGTCCTCGAGAAGCTGTAACCAAACAGATTCAGTGGCTGACGCTTCTAATTTAATATCTTGTCTAACACAACAATTTAAATTGTCTCTGACATACATCGCTACTCCACCACCTTTCCTGTTGACCCTGTCAGTGTGGAATAATTTATAGCCTTGTATGTGACATTCAGAGGGCATCTCTCTATCTTTCAGATTGAGCCAGGTCTCTGTTATAGCAATAATATCTATGTTTCCTGCACTTGCAATTAATCTTAGCTCATCTATCTTATTTCTTACACTCCTGCTATTAGTATAGTAAACCTTAAGGGAGCTAGTCCCTTGCTGCCCTCTGCTGTCCCCCTTTGTTTGCTGACCTGATCTATTGTCTTTATTTATAACTTCATGCTGAATGCCTTTTATACATTTACTGTTTCCAACCCTAGTGTTGCAACCTGCTTGTTTCCCACACACACCCATACCTCTATCTTCCATCAGTTTAAAATCATAGGCATTTCACCAATGGCCTTCTCAATCGAGTCTGCAAGTGCTACCACCCCTGCCCCAGAGAGATGTACCCCTTCCCTTGCATACATATCATGTTTGCCATAAAAGTTGTTCCAGTTGTCAATGAATGGGATTGCAAGTTCCTTGCAGTATCTGTCTAGCCAGCAATTTACACCAATTGCCCTAGACAACCATTCATTTCCTACTCCCCTTCTAGGCAAGATGCTACATATGATTGGGATCCCTCCCTTAGACTTAATGAAATCTATAGCTGACCTGTACTTATCTAGCAGCTCTTCTCTCCTACCCTTCCCAATATCATTTCCACCAGCACTGAGACAGATAATGGGCTTGTTCCCATTACCTGACATGATATTATCCAGCCTGTTGACTATGTCCCCAACACCAGCTCCAGGGAAGCACACTCTATCTCTCATCTTCTTATTCCTATTACAAAAAGCACGGTCAATATATCTTACCTGAGAGTCACCAACCACAAGAATGTGCTTACCTCCATTAGCAGGGGCAGTAGTACGTTTACCTTCACTGGCCACTGAAGTACATTCATCCTGAAGAACAGAGAAGCGATTTCCTACCTTCAGATCTTCACTCTTAACTTTCCTTACTCTGATGCGCCTCCCATTACTGTGAACCACTCGCCACTTGTAGCAGGTGCTGGGCTGCACCTCACTGCTGGTAGCCGTTGCTACCTCCCCAACTACAGCCTCCTCACAGCGAGAGACAGACTGCACCTCACTGCTAGAAGCCTCATTCCCCACAACTCCAGCCACCTCACACTCTCTCCCAGACCCATTGAGGTGGACCTTCAGCCTCCTAATCTCCTCCTGGAGAAGCAAGACCTCCTCCTTCAACTCTCCAACCTCAATTTTTAAAACACTGCAGGAGCAAGCCATGCTTTGTAACCGTCCACGCTAATCCCCAAAGCAGCTCAGGGTCTGTGACCTCACGTGACGACTGACCACTGACCACTGAAACTACTTCTGTGACTTCCTTGATAACCAGACAGAAAAGAAAAAGGGAGAGAGGGGTCTCTCACACGTTTCAATTTCATGGTCCCAAAACAGTAGTTTAGAAGTCCCACTATAACACGATTGAATGAGAGGATAGGGGATGGGGAGTGTCTAGAAACTGCTTGGAGAGCAGCATTCCTTCTGACTAAGTTGAATGCATTGGCAAAGTCCAATATGATCAGGGTTTTTTCATCTGACAAGTTATTGATGTATACTCGTGCTGTGTGGGCAGCTGCTTCACAGCCTTGTTGAACACCAAAGCCGAGCTGAGTTGGTTTCAACATTGCAGCAGCCTCTTGACTCACTCTTCTTACTGCAGCCTTGGCGACGAGGCGCCGAAGGGTGTTACCCACTGCAATGGGCCTGATTCTTCCGTCCTTTTGCAGGAGGGCACATAGTGAGACACCAAAGAAGAAGGATCTAATGGCCTCCGGAACACCGCCAGCCAGGCACACATTGGAAAACTTGGTGAGTTCAGACAACAGCCTCTCTGAAACATCATCAAGTGCTGGACTGAGAATTTAGTTTAAATGTTGTGGCCTTAAATCGATGAAACCCCCTGCTGAGCCCTGTGGAAATGACATGGCGGCTTTAAACACATCAGCGTCCTATAGGGTTAAATGTTCTTCACCTGCTCCACGGTCAGGCAGGTCAATATTGGTATTGGGAGCTATGGGTGGATGTTTGTCCTTCAGAGCATGTGCTGTAATGACGGCCTTACGAGCGATCTTATCCTCACTGGTTTTAAGCCGTGCTCCAGTAATATTGCCCTCTTCTATTTTTTTGCTAATTTGGGCTCTGAGTTTGAGGCATCCGGTGTTCTGCTTCTTGACATTTACCCAGCGGATGTTTGTCGCCTTAGTTGGAAAACTGATGAGGTTGTCATCTCTAGGGATGCATTTATTACAACAGATGTTGCTAGGGACTTGTCCTTCCTGGGTGGGACAGCCTGACAGGCATTACCAAATAGCAGTAGATTGTGCCAGGATCCATTGATTGCAGGGGCATCTTTGACTTTCTTCAAGAGGTCAGCAAATTTACTAGCAGCTTTACGGAGAACTGCTTTTGGGATGTGTGACGGTGTCCTGGTGTATGTTAATTTGACTGCAGATTTTAAGTCCTCTGTAGAGGTGAAGTCAGGGTGGCTGTCAGCTGTCTGCTGGGAGGAGCTGTTGGTGGTTCCAAGTTGAAGCTCTCCAGAAACCTAGACATCCATTGTGTGCAAGGATGTTGCCATTTCCTGAACTGAGTACACACTCATCGTTGCAAACCCTGCAGATGCCTCGTGGACAAGTTCCACCAGATTTAGATTTTGCCACCGAAGTGGCTAGTTTATTGTGCACCCCATATCCATCCTGTGGACGGTAGCGCGAGAGCATATGGATACACAAAAGGCCTAGGAACTAGGCCCCAAAGAGTTAACAGGAATACATTAGGATTTATATCTACATATCTATAGTTCACTTATCTGTTACAAGCAAATTTAGGAAATTTGCTTAATATATCTGGCATCTTATTTTCACTAATAAGATATCTTGACATGTCACATAGGTTATTATACTGTCTGTCTCTGTATTCCTCAATAAGTGGACAATTAAGCACACAGTGTTCAAGACAGTGACCATATGCCTGATCACATAATTTACATTTAGTTTGATCATCATCTGTGTGTCTCCCAAACTGCCAGAAGTACTTGTAACCAAGCCTAAGCCTGGCCACTACAACATCAGTCAGTCTGTTCACATTGCACGTTATTCCTTAAACATACTTATCTACGTTCATGTCATCATAGTGGGTTATAGATCTACTCAGCTTCTAACTGCATTCCTATAACAATCATTTTCATTATTTAGCAAATCAAATCAAAGTTTATTCTCTATAAGGATTGCAATGCGGGGTTTACAGATTTTGGTTATTGTGAGGTTTACATGTAATAAAATACTAATTACAGAGGGGGCCACTAGAACACCTAGCAAGGCTAGGCATTTCAGGCAAACTTAGATTAATTCTTAACCCTAAATTATTACAAATTGTGGAGTAAGTTGACTAAATACTAAGTGACTAAATACTAGTTTGTGAGTTTAGCAATGAGAATGCTTTTGTTTTGGCACAATACATAGTTTCTATATTGGAGTATCGCAGGCAAACTTGTGACTAGTTAGGAATTATTATTTTAAGATTAAGATGCGTTTTTCTGTGTTTATAGTCAAATGGGTGAGTGAGTGAGTGTAAGTGTGAACCACCAGGAGGTTTTTATGTAGTTAGTTGACGGGGTGTATCAGGGAGATAAGATGTTTTCTAATGGTAGTTTTGAAGGTGATGAATGTGTCTGCAGTTCTAGAGTTTTCAGGTAGGGTGTTCCAGATTTTAGGGCCTTTGACATACATTGAATTATTGTATAGGTTTAGTCGGACACGGGGAATGTCGTAGAGATGTTTGTGTCTGGTGTTATGCTTGTGGGTCCTGTCACAACTATCAAGAAAGCATTTTAGGTCACGGTTAATATTGGAATTTAAGGTCCTGTAGATGTAGACTGCACAGTAGTAAGTGTGGATGTTCTGAACAGTGAGTAAGTTTAGATATATGAAGAGTGGGGGGAGGTTGCCAGGGATGGGATTTAGTGATTATTCTTACTGCAGCTTTTTGTTGAGTTATTATTGGCTTTAGATGTATTGCTGCAGTTGATCCCCAAGCACAAATAGCATAGGTGAGGTATGGATAAATGAGTGAATGGTATAGTGTGAGAAGGGCATTTTGCGGCACGTAATATTGTATCTTGGAGAGGATCCCAACTGTTTTGGATACTTTTTTTGATATGTGTTGGATATGGGTGCTGAAATTCAGGTTGTTGTCGAATTTGCCCTCGTTATGTCTGGCAGTTAGAGTGCTGTCAATCTTATTGTTTAGTTGTGCAGCACCTGCTCTGCTACCAAACATAATATAGTAGGCTTTGTCAGTGTTAAGTGTAAGTTTATTGGCTGTCATCCAAGTTGATATTTTGAGCAGCTCCTCATTAACAATGGTGTTGAGGGTGGCAAGATTAGGGTGAGAGATGACATAAGTCGTGTCGTCAGCAAAGAGAATGGGTTTCAGGTGTTGGGATACGTTTGGAAGATCATTGATGTAAATGAGGAAGAGCAGGGGTCCAAGGACACTTCCCTGCGGAACTCCAGTATCAAATGACCGTGCTGATGATGCTGTGTCTATAATGGTGACATACTGATACCTATTAGTAAGGTAGGATTTGAAATATGCAAGCACATGGCCTCTTATACCTTAATGGTTAACTTTGTGGAGTAGGATGCCGTGGTCTACTGTGTCAAAAGCTTTTCTTAGGTCAATAAAAATTCCTAGTGGATATTACTTATTTTCCAATGCTGTGTAAAACAGATCTAGCATTTTTACAATTGCATCATTAGTGCTTTTATTTTTCCTGAAACCAAATTGGCAGAGGTTGAGTATGTTTTGTGCCGTTATAAATGAATACAGTCTCCTGTCCACGAGTTTCTCGAAGATTTTGGATAGCAATGGTAAGTTTGATATTGGCCTGTAGTTGTTTACATCTGTAGGGTCACCACCTTTATGTATTGGTGCAACCTTTGCTGTCTTGAGTAGTTTCGGGAAGGTGCTAGTTTCTAGTGACTTGTTAAAAAGTATTGAAATAGCATGCGAAAGGACATGGGCTGCTCGCTTGTACAATAATGGTGGGACGTGAGACAGGTTCCCTGAGTTATTTTTAAGTGACTTTATAATCTCAGTGACTTCGGTGGGCTCAGTTGGTACAAGATAGAAGGAATTTGGGAAATTCCCATCTAGATAGTCCCCGGCATGGGCGTTGGTACGTGGGATTTTACTGGCAAGATTAGATCCTATGGTTGAGAAGAAGTCATTCATCTTGTTAACTGTATCAGTGGGATGCAGTGGTGTTTCGTTAGGTTTAGTTAGGACAATATTCTTGGTTTTTTTCAGTTTGTGGGTGCCCAGAATCTGAGAGAGTGTTTTCCAGGTCTTTTTTATATCTCCTCTTGTGTCAGTGAATCTGCTGGAGTAGTACAGTTGTTTGGCTTTCTTTATTACTTTGGTGAGAACTGATGAATAGTGTTTAAGAATATCTTTGTGTATTAAGCCCTGTCTATATTGCTTTTCATATTGGTGTTTCTTATCAATGGATTTCAGAATGCTGCTGGTTAGCCATGGGCAACCGAGCTGTTTATTCGTGATCTGTTTCGTTTTTATAGGACAATGTTTGTTGTATAGTCTAAGTAATTTGTTAAGAAAAATGTCTGTCCAATCGTCAATACCATTGGCATTGGAGAATTCTGTAGGCCAGTCAACAGTCTCTAGGTCAGCTGTGAAATTCCTTATTGAGGCCTCGTCATGGAGTCTAAATGAAACTTTGCTGTATTCCAGTGGTGGTTTACTAATGTTTGTTAAGAGGAAGGTTGGGTAGTGGTCTGTAGTGCTGTCTGTGATTATCCCTGATTTAAGGGGGGCTAGTATATTGGTCCATATGTGGTCTATTATGATTGCACTTGTCTCAGTGAGCCTGGTTGGTTTAGTTATTGTTGGTATGAGAAGTGTGTTGTTCACATTGTTTATGAAATCAGTTACAGGCTGATCATCTAGTAGGTCAAGGTTGATATTGAAGTCTCCAGCTAAGAGAAGGTGGTGCTTGTTCATTTGTCTGTTTGTTATTAGTGCCTCTAATTTCTCACTGAAATTTGGGATGTTTGTGTGGGGTATCCGGTAAATGGCACCGATTGTTATAGGCGTCTTAAGGTTTTTTACAGTAAAATTAGCAAAAATGTATTCCCCATATTCATCACTAAAGCAAGTGGTGATAATACAAGATAGTTGGTTAGAGTAATAGATTGCTATACCACCCCCAACTTGGTATGGTCTGTAGTTGTGGATTGCTGTGTATCCTGGTAGAGGGTAGATATCTATTGTGTCCTGCTTAAGCCAGGTCTCAGTAAGAATAATGCAGGAGAAGGGTGTCTTTAGCGACTCAAGGAGTGCCAGTAGGTCATCATAGTGTTTGCTTAAGGACCTGAAGTTGTAGTTAAGTACTGATAGACTTTTAGCATTGTTTAGGATAGTGCTGGCTTGTGATGCTGTGTAATAAAGGCAGTTACTTTCCAATAGGTTTTGATTGGGTGTTATATTGTGGAGGTTTAGATCAGGGTCAACGTGATCATTCATCTTCTAGGTTTAAATAGTGGTTATTTATATCCTGTGTTGTGCGGTGAGTTCTAGTACTGATATCTGTAGTGGTGGGAAGTTTGGACAAGTATATAGCTAAAGCACTTTGGTCATATAGAGTATAGTCACTAATAAACATAATGAAGTTGATATTGTCTAAGTGTTGTGCTAGAATGAGCTAAAGTACAACTAGGTATAAACTAAAAATATAAAAATATAAATTAAAAATAGCACCAGACTCTCACTTGTAATTGCACTAAGGTCTAATATAATGAATTTGGTGTTGTCTATGTATTGAGCTAGAATGAGCTAAAGTACAACTAGGTATAATCTAATAATATAAAAAATACTAGTTTAAAATGGCACAA
Source organism: Cherax quadricarinatus (assembly GCF_038502225.1). NCBI lineage: Eukaryota > Metazoa > Arthropoda > Malacostraca > Decapoda > Parastacidae > Cherax > Cherax quadricarinatus. Next base: position 14,421,738 of record NC_091360.1, read on the forward strand.
GACTCTCACTTGTAATTGCACTAAGGTCTAATATAAGTTGTTAACAAGAACTAGAGTATAACTAAATTTAATTTGACAAGACAAAATACACAAGTTGAGGTAGCAAAATAAAAAAAAAAATAAAAAAAAATAAAAATGGCAATGACTTGGTTATAGTATGATAGTAAGATGGTAGACAGGATAATATTAAAGTTGGAGTTGAATATACAAGCTTAAAAATTGGTAACAAAAGGTTAAGAAAAGCAAAATAAAGTTGGGTGATAAAGTCTACAATAGAATAGAGCAATAATAAAAAAGTATATAATAAAATTGGGTAATAAACTTTACAAATAAAAAGGGCAATAGTAAAAAAATTAAAATAGATTGGGCAATAAGGTATTGGTAAAATTGGGCAAGTATAAGATTAGGTAATTAACTCAAGACTAGAATAATGCAATAATAAGATGAAAAGTTTACAATAAAGTTAGGCACTAAAATATAAAACAAAAATGGGCAATAATATAAAGTTTACAATAAGGTTGGGCTATAATAGAGATTTTAAAATAAAAATGGGCGATAGAGTATTTTTTAAAGTGAGGTAGAATACTGAGGACAAACTATGGTTAGTTTCAATTAAAATAAGATAGAACAATGAAGTGGTAAGATGTAAAAAAGGAGACAGATTCTGTAGATATTAAACACAATTAAGACTATGAGGTAGAATGGTCACTGAATACAACAGTGACATTCAAAAGTAGTTGGGGTATTGGAAATTTTTTTGGGGGAACAAAATTTATGACAATATAACACTAACGGTGGACTGTGGGTATTATCTGCACTTTACTCTGATTCTGTTAGTCCAGCCTCACTTAGGAATGCTTTAAGGTCATGTTCTGTAGAGATGAAGTATCTCTTCCCAGTGGGCTGTTTCCTAACTGCTATTTTTCCATCCCTCACAAAGCACTGGTGGATTTTGGGGGCATAGCGTAATTTTCTTAGCTGATAAAGAAGGTTTTGTCTTGTTTTGGTAAGGCACTCATTGACGTAAACATCAGTTTTCATAGAAATAGATGTTTTTAGTAGGTTGTTTCTTTGTAGGCTAGTTTGGAATTTTATCAGCACTGCTTTTTTACCTGCTTGGTAGCCCATCAGTTTGCAATCCTTTAGGTCATCACTACGTATGTTAAGGCGAAGGTGGTCCTTGATAAGTTGTAGGGTGGTCTCTATGCAGGTTTCTTGGGTGACTGTGGGTGGGAGATGTTTGCTGTTAACTAAAACAGTGTCAGATAGCTGCTGTTGGTCATTATGATCTTGGAAGTTGGTAATGACATTGGCAAGTTGTTGGTCCACTCTTGATCTTTCCTCTATAATGTTGGTAGTAAGTAGGGTGACTTGGTCTTTTACAGTGTTGATGGTGTCTAGGGACCGGGTGTGGGTGTTGCTTTGTTGTTCCAGAGTGTCTAGTTTATGTTCTAGAGCAGTGATCTTGCTGAGGTACTGTGCATTGCAAGCTTTTAGTTCCTGCATTTCCTGGGTTAGTGTGGTGATTGTGTGGTTCTGAATCGTAAGAAGTTTAGCTATTTCTGCGTCGGTAATCTTCTTAACATCAAATCCAAGGAAGGAGTTATCTTGGACTGTGGTGGCGGCCATGTTTGTTGTTGTCTGTCGTTGTGTTGTGGTGATGCCAGTGGGTGATGAGGGTTGTGTCCTGACTGGAAGTACGAGAAGTTTTCCTCGTGATATTACTGGTCTCACCTTTGATGTTAGGGGTCCTTAGCTGGTTACTGGATCTTCTTTTATTGCTCTGACCCTTGTCCATTGACTGTGGCTTCCGATGAATAGTAGGCGATGGGTGATGGGTGATGGGTGAATGTTGTGGAGTATCACTTCAGTGGCAGCGGGGCAGGAGGTGGTAATACGAGTCCTAATATGTCGTGGAAATTCCTGGGAACCCAGCACACCTTGTAACATTGCTGACGTCATGGGCGTGGGAGGGCGCCAGCTGTGGGATGACGGGTGAAGCACAGCATGAATTCATGGGGGATGAGGTGGGGGAGTAGCGAACTGTGGTGAGAGTAATTTTTGGGGCACTAAAGGCAACACCCTGGGTCAGGCAGGCACACGGCCTACACCGGGATATGGGGAGAGGACCAGGGATGAGTGGCGAGGAGTGGCATAATCTGTTTACTAAGGATGCATATATATATATATATATATATATATATATATATATATATGTGTGTGTGTGTGTGTGTGTGTGTGTGTGTGTATGGTGTGTACTCACCTATTAGTGGTTGAAAGGGTCGATTCATAGCTCCTGGCCCCACCTGTTCACTGGTTGCTACTAGATCCACTCTCTCACTGCACCTTGAGTTTCATCATATCTCTTCTTAAATCCACGTATGGATTCTGCTTCCATTACATCACTCTCCATACTGCTCCACTTCCTGACAACTCTATGACTGAAGAAATACTTCCTAACTTCCCTATGACTCATCCGAGTTTTCAGGTTCCAGTTGTGACCCCTTGTTGTTGTGTCTCATCTCTAAAACATCCTGTCCATGTCCACCTTTTCAATTCCTCTCAGTATATTTTGTAGTTATCACGTGCCCCTTATCCCTCATGTTCTCCGGTATCGTCAGGTTGATTTCCCTTAACCTCTTCCCTTATGATATACCCCTTAGCTCCGGGATTAGTCTTGTTGCTAACGTTTGCACTCTGTCTAATTACTTGACGTGCTTGGCTAGGTGTGGGTTCCATATTGATACTGCATACTGCAATATTGACCTAACGTACATGGATTTCAGAGCCTTGAAACGCGGTTGTTAGGTTTGCTAAGTACCCATATGCTGCAGCAGTTATTTGGTTAATGTGCGCCTCTGGAGATGTGCTCGGTATTATACTCACCCCAAGATCTTTTTTCCTTGCGTGAGGTTTACAGTCTTTTGGCCCCATAGTCTGTACTCTGTCTGTCGTCTTCTTTGACCTTTCCCAATCTTCACGACTTTGCACTTGTTGGGGTTAAACTCCAGGAGTCAGTTGTTGGACCAAGCTTGCAACCTGTCCAGATTCTTTTGTAGTCCTACCTGATCCTCATCTACTTGAATTCTCCGCATTAGCTTCACATCGTCTGCAAACAGGGACACCGTTGAATATATCCCTTCCGTCATGTCATTCACATATACCAGAAACAGCACCGACCCAAGGACTGACCTTTGTGGAACTCCGCTAGTCACAGGCGCCCCTCTGCACCTCGTCACATACCATCACTCGTTGTTTCCTTCCTGTCAGGTATTTCTTGATGTATTTCAGTGACTTTTCTGTTAATCCTACATGTTCTTCCTGCTTTTTGCCCTAATCTCTTGTGCAGAACTGTGTCAAAAGCATTCTTACAGTCCAAGAAAATGCAATCTACCCATCCCTCTCTCTCTCTTGCCTTACTTCTGTCACCTTGTCGTAAAACTCATCTAGGTTTGTGACACAGGATTTCTCCTCACTGAAATAGTGCTGGTTATCATATATAAGCTCATTCTTTTCTAGGTGCTCCACCAGTCTTTTCCTGATAAGTTTTCCATGACATCGCATACTATACATGTCAGTGACACTGGTCTGTAGTTTAATGCCACCTGCCTATCTTCTTTCTTAAAGATTGAGACTACATTTGCTGTCTTTCACACCTTTAGCAGTTTCTCTGCTTCGATAGAAGTGTTGAAGATTGTTGTTAGTGGCACACACAGTACCTCAGTTCCTTCTCTTAGGACCCACAGAGATGTATTGTCCGAGCCCACCGCTTTTAAGGTATGTAGCTCACTTAGCAGCCTCTTCACCTCCTCCCCTGTTGTGTATAGTGTGTCTAGTACTCTTGGTGTACCTTTCCATCTCGATTTGCTCGAGTCCATTCCGTCTCCGCCGAAAATACTTCCTTAAATCTCATGTTGAGCTCTTCACATACTTTGTCACTTCTTGTGATCTCTCTTCCCTCTTTCCTCAGCCTGATTACTTGGTCCTTGACTGTTGTTTTCCTCCTGATGTGGCTGTGCAACAAGTTTGCGCCAGATTTGGCTTTTGATGCTATGTCATTCTTGTATTGCTGCTGGGCCTCTCTCCTTGTCTATTCAAATTCATTTCTGGCTCTTCGGCTAATCTCCTTATTTTCCTGTGTCCTTTGACTTCTATACTTTTTCTGTTCTCTAGCGCACTTAGTTTTTGCCTCTTTACACATTTGGGAGAACCAAGGGCTCGTTCTGGTTTTTCCATTGTTTTTGTTGCCCGTGGGTACGAACCTCACGTCTGCCTAATTGCATTTTGTTGACACGTATACTATCATTTCTTTTATTGTTTTTCCCACCAGTTTTCTTTACCACTGTAGCTCGTGCAGGAAATTAATTATTCCTGTTAGGTCCTCTCTTTTATAGTTTAGCTTCACCCGTCCTATTCGTGCTGCTTCACCCACTTTTAACTCTGCAATGTATTCGAAGCTATGAACCACTTGATCACTAGCTCTAAAGGGCCTTTCACATGTGATGTCCTTGTTGTCTGAACTAATCAAGGTGAATATGCTGATTCATCCTTTCCTTTATATATGGTAGTGTCCTTAACATGTTGATTCACGAAGCTTTCCAGGACTACCTCCAACATCTTAGCTCTCCACATTTCTGGTCCCCATGTGGCTTCACGTTTTCCCTTGTGATTGAAGTCACCCACAACTAGTAACTTTGTCCTACCCACATGGGCCCTTCTGGCCACTTCAGCTAGTGTGTCCACAATCGCTTTGTTGTTTTCATCATACTCTAGTCTTGGCCTCCTGCTATTCTGTGGCAGTCCCTAGTTTTGAAGGTTCTCATTATACATCTTATCATTTTCCTAGCAGATGCAGTAGATACATTGTTGTGGTCTTTGAAGGCGAGACCCTCTAACATTATGACTCCCAGGTCCTTCACACTAGTTTCTCGCTCTATTATATGGTTAGAATTTGTTGTATACCCTGATACAGTTTTAATTTCCTCAAGCTTTCCATATCTGAGTAGTTGTAATTTCTCTTCATTGAACTTCACATTGCTTTGAGTGGCCCATTTTAATCAATCAATCAATCAATCAAGTTTATTCTCTATAAGGGTTGCAATGTGGGGTTTACAGGATTTGGATATTGTGTGGTTTACATGTTATAAAATACTAATTACAGAGGGGGCCACTAGGACACCTAGCATGCCTAGACATTTCGGGCAGACGTAGATTAATTCATAACATTAAATCCTTACAGATTATGGTATTAAGGCTAAGTGACTACATTATAATTTGTGAGTTTAGCAATGTGAATGCTTTTGTTTTAGCACAATACAAAGTGTCTATATTGGAGTATCATAGGCAAACTTATGACTAGTTAGGATTCATTATTTTAAGATTAATATTAGTATTTCTGTGTTTATAGTCAGTGGGTGAGTGAGTGTAATTGTGAACCACCAGGTGGTTATCATGTAGTTATCATGTAGTTAGTTGTTGGGGTGTATCAGGGAGATAAGATGTTTTCTAACTGTAGTTTTGAAAGTGATGAGTGTGTTTGCAGTTCTAGAGTTTTCAGGTAGGGTGTTCCAGATTTTAGGTCCTTTGAAATACATTGAATTTTTGGTTGATGTCCGCTTGGAGTCTTGCGGTGTCTTCGATGGAGGTCACTGTCATAGCAATTTGGGTGTCATGCGCAAAGGACGACACAGAGCGATGGCTTACATCTCTGTCTATGTCAGATGTGAGGATGAGGAATAGGATGGGAGTGTGTGTGGTGTGTGTATTTACTCACCTAATTCACCTAATTGTGGTTGTAAGGGTCGATTCATAGCTCCTGGCCTCTCCTCTTCACTGCTCCATGAGCTTAATCATACCTCTTCTGAAAGCTATGTATGGATCCTGACTCCACTACATCAATCTCCAGACTATTCCACTTCCTAACATCGCTGTGACTCATCGAAGTCTTCAACTTCCTATTATGACCCCCTGTTGCTGTATCCCTTCTCTGAAACATCATGACCCTATCCACCTTGTCAATTCCTCTCAGTATTTTATATTTCTCAGTATTTTATATGTTCCCCCTATCCTCCCTGTCCCCAGTGTCGTCAGGTCGATTTCCCTTAACCTCTCCTCGTAGGACATGCTCCTTAGCTCTGGGACTAATCTTGCTGCAAGACTTTGTACTCTCTCTAATATCTTGACGTGCTTGACCAGGTGTGGGTTCCAGACTGGTGCTGCATACTCCAATATGGGCCTGACATGCACGGTTTACAGAGTCTTGAATGATTCCTTACTGAGGTGTCAGAACGCTGTTTTTCGGTTTACCAGGAGCCCATATATGATGCAGCAGTTATTTGGCTGATGTGCGCATCAGATGTTCTCGGTATTGTACTTACCCAAAAATCCTTTTCCTTGAGTGAGGTTTACAGTCTTTGGACCCTAGCCTGTACTCTCTCTGTGGTTTTCTTTGCCCTTCCCTAATCTTCATGTCTTTGTACTTGGTGAGGTTAAACTCCAGGAGCCAGTTGCTGGGACAGGCTTGCAGCCTGTCCAGATCCCTTTGTAGTCTTTCCTGATCCTCATCAGATTGAATGCTCCTCGTTAGCTTCACATCGTCTGTAAACAGGGACACTTCTGTATTAATGTTGGTAAAATTACAGACAATATATTAAGTAAAAGGACACAAATGCAACTAATGCGACTTGTGTCCTTTGACAAAGCTTGACAAATCTATCAGAGAGCGAAACGTTGCCACAATATAATGTCTCATTAGTTGCACTTGTGTCCCTTTACTTAACAGGGACACTTCTGAGTCTATCCTTTCCGTTATGTCATTCACATATACCAGAAACAGCACCGGTCCTAGAACTGACCCCTGAGGAAACCCACTCGTCACAGGCGCCACTCTGACACCTCATCATGTGCCATGACTCGTACCTTACTGTCAGGTATTCTCCGATCCATTGCAGTGCTTTTCCTGTTATATCTGCCTGGTCCTCTAGCTGTTGCACTAGTCTTTTGTGTGGAACTGTGTCGAAAGCCTTCTTGCAGTCCAAGAAAATTTCAATCTACCCATCCCTCTCTCTCTCTCTCTCTCTCATCTCTCTCTCTCTCTCTCTCTCTCTCTCTCTCTCTCTCTCTCTCTCTCTCTCTCTCTCTCTCTGTCTCTCTCCCTCTCTCTCTCTCTCTCTCTCTCTCTCTCTCTCTCTCTCTCTCTCTCTCTCTCTCTCTCTCCCTCTCTCTTTCTCTTGTCTTTCATCACCTTGCCGCAAAACTCCAGTAAGTTTGTGACACAGGATTTCCCGTCCCTGAAACCGTGCTGGTTTGACTTTGCCAAGTGACATTGGTCTGTAGTATAATGCCTTGTGTCTGTCTCCTTTCTTAAAAATTGGGACTACATTTGCTGTCTTCCATACCTCAGGTAGTCGCCCTGTTTCGAGAGGTGTGTTGTGTGTGTGTGGGGGGGGGGGGGGGTAGGGGTGTATGTGTTTGTGTACACCCTGAACGGTAGTAAATCTTCAAAAGAATTTTTCTTAATTTTCAATAATAATGACTGGTAATATTAATTTTGTGATGATTAAGAGAAACTAACCTGATTTATGAAAACTAGAATATTTTGTCTATTTATATATAAAATTCTTGGATTGGAATGTCATGAAGGATTAATTAGAAATCTAGAATGAAAATCACAATATCATAGCTGGAATAATTCACTACTAACCCAGCAAAATGAAAATGGAATCTGGATGACGTGTTGCTTCTTGCTGGACAAACCAAAACCCTAAACGACATCTACCTACCATCTATTTGTGAGTTACTTCTGTATAAAAAAAAATCTACTTTATCTATGCCCGTCGCAGACACGTTACTGTAATTTGCATAAATTGCAGGCATCGACGAGGGTTTCTTGAGCGTGGTCTTCGCCTGCATCCTTGTAGTAATTGCAGGAGTCACACTGTACGCCTTCGTGGTGCTCTACGCTGCGGTACACAGACGCTGGACGGAGAACCCAGATGACTGAGTTACCTTCACCTTCCTACGAGTCTCAACTCTCCTCAAGTCAACACTCCACCATAAATATGGCTTCTTAACATATATCTGAGAGTTTAGGAAATAAAAAAAAGTGAATTAGCAAAAAAAAAAAAAAAAATAAGAGAGACAATAGGGCAACGAATGTTACGCAAATAATTTCAGGCAGCTTCACAACTGACTAAGTTAACCCCACTTTTAAACATTAACATATATATTATGTAGCTTATATTAAAAATGTTGATAAGGAACTGGATAAAGGCGAATAAAAAAAAAGAACTAATATTTATTTACATATCTTCGAGTCTTTTGGAATATACAAACGGAATTATGAATAATTTACAAATCCATCTATAAATTATATCAGTTTCTCCTTGAATAATATTTCTTTAAGAATCTCCAAGGATTCACGTGGAACTTAAATTAATAAACTTAAGCATAAAATATTGTTTGTGGAAGCAAACATTATCTGGGAACAATACATATGTCTACATATATTTTCCATCACTTTCTCCATGATTTCACTGAGTTTCAAATTTGCTGCCCTGAACACCTTCCTTGATATTGATAAAGATAATAATTACAAGTGATTTTATACACAACATATTACCCGGATGCAATAGTTTTGCAGCACAAATTCCATTGGTAATGATGTATGGCATGTATATGAGAGTCAGATTAACCTTCACTGGGTCTAACCAGTAACTGAATGATAATGTATAAGTAATGTGTATATTCCTTGGCTATGAAGCTTCGTGAGTCTCGGGCTACCTGTTACAACTTCCTATATTATACCTCAGCCCCGTGAAAAACTTTATACACAAACACAGTGCTCTGGACACTCTCTAAACATTATACACTATACCACTAAATCTTGTGCACAAACAGAACACTGGACTACAGTGCTCTAAACACTGTGAACATGGTACACTATACCACTAAATCTTGTGCACAAACAGAGCACTGGACTACAGTGCTCTAAACACTGTGAACATGATACACTATACCACAAAATCTTGTGCACAAACAGAGCACTGGACTACAGTGCTCTATAAACTATGCCCATTATTAGTCTTTCTCTCAAAACACTTACCATACACATACAAAAACATTTAGTTGTATTAAGAAATATTTTATTTTTACCTATATACTGATACTTTTATTAATTGCCCAGTAACATAATCTGATACTAAATTGAGAAAAAACTGACAATAACTTACAGTACTGTATCAAATTTTTCGTTAACGATAATAGCAGAAAGTCTATGTTATATGACCTAAAGTTCCTGTGGCGGGTCATCATGTAATTAAGACCCGCATCAGTAAACGGTTGTCCTGCTTCCTGACGAGTCTTACCAAAGTTTACCTTTTAGTTGCTGCATTTACAGCGTACTTCAGCTTATCCGTTTATACAGTACACAATTTATGAATTATTTTCAACAATTATACGTGGATTTACGCCAAAAAAATACAACAGAATTATTATTCTGCTACCATACCACCGGCGGGGTTAGAATCCGCGATCTGAGAGACTTACAACTCCAGACCGACTTAGAACTCCAGACCGACGCATTAGCCACTAGTCCAGTGGCTAACAAGTTGGTCTGGAGTTCTAAGACTCTATAATCATGGGTTCTAACCCCGCCCGTGGTATGATTTGTTTGCAATTATGTCATTACGATTTCGTGAGTCATTATTCCACTACATTATGACAATCTACGATATTGTTTTCAAACAAAAGTAGCCAAAGCATAATTACTTTATTCATCAAAGTTCCTAAAGTTGTGAATAAATTGCTCTATAGTCACCTGGGATACCATATACACTTATATCTTAATACAAAACTATTAACCAGTGACAATTATCTCAATCTTCCTGTGAAACTTTTGAGTCAGGATGAAATTTTCCACTAGATTAGCTAAATACTATTTTTTTAAATCAGAAACTTTTATGTGAAGGTAAATATTGCTGGGAACCTTAAGTAATGTGACAATAAACTATATAAAAAAAATTAGCAAAGACGTGTGACCAGAATCATTGATTATGTTACGTTCCATGGTCTGTTATGCTACGTTCCAGGGTCTGTTATGCTACGTTCCATGGTCTGTTATGTTACGTTCCATGGTCTGTTATGCTACGTTCCATGGTCTGTTATGTTACGTTCCATGGTCTGTTATGTTACGTTCCATGGTCTGTTATGCTACGTTCCATGGTCTGTTATGTTACGTTCCATGGTCTGTTATGCTACGTTCCATGGTCTGTTATGTTACGTTCCATGGTCTGTTATGTTACGTTCCATGGTCTGTTATGCTACGTTCCATGGTCTGTTATGCTACGTTCCATGGTCTGTTATGCTACGTTCCAGGGTCTGTTATGCTACGTTCCATGGTCTGTTATACGTTCCAGTTACGTTCCAGCGTCTGTTATGCTACGTTCCAGGGCCTGTTATGCTACGTTCCATGGTCTGTTATGCTACGTTCCATGGTCTGTTAGGGCCTGTTATGCTACGTTCCATGGTCTGTTATGCTACGTTCCATGGTCTGTTATGCTACGTTCCATGGTCTGTTATGCTACGTTCCATGGTCTGTTATGCTACGTTCCAGGGTCTGTTATGCTACGTTCCATGGTCTGTTATACGTTCCAGAGTCTGTTATGCTACGTTCCAGGGCCTGTTATGCTACGTTCCATGGTCTGTTATGCTACGTTCCATGGTCTGTTATGTTACGTTCCATGGTCTGTTATGTTACGTTCCATGGTCTGTTATGCTACGTTCCATGGTCTGTTATGCTACGTTCCATGGTCTGTTATGCTACGTTCCATGGTCTGTTATGCTACGTTCCATGGTCTGTTATGCTACGTTCCATGGTCTGTTATGCTACGTTCCATGGTCAGTTATGCTACGTTCCATGGTCAGTTATGCTACGTTCCATGGTCTGTTATGCTACGTTCCATGGTCTGTTATGCTACGTTCCAGGGTCTGTTATGCTACGTTCCATGGTCTGTTATACGTTCCAGAGTCTGTTATGCTACGTTCCAGGGCCTGTTATGCTACGTTCCATGGTCTGTTATGCTATGTTCCATGGTCTGTTATGCTACGTTCCATGGTCTGTTATGCTACGTTCCATGGTCTGTTATGTTACGTTCCATGGTCTGTTATGCTACGTTCCATGGTCTGTTATGCTACGTTCCATGGTCTGTTATGCTACGTTCCATGGTCTGTTATGCTACGTTCCATGGTCTGTTATGCTACGTTCCATGGTCTGTTATGCTACGTTCCATGGTCTGTTATGTTACGTTCCATGGTCTGTTATGCTACGTTCCATGGTCTGTTATGTTACGTTCCATGGTCTGTTATGCTACGTTCCATGGTCTGTTATGTTACGTTCCATGGTCTGTTATGTTACGTTCCATGGTCTGTTATGTTACGTTCCATGGTCTGTTATGCTACGTTCCATGGTCTGTTATGCTACGTTCCATGGTCTGTTATGCTACGTTCCATGGTCTGTTATGTTACGTTCCATGGTCTGTTATGTTACGTTCCATGGTCTGTTATGCTACGTTCCATGGTCTGTTATGCTACGTTCCAGGGTCTGTTATGCTACGTTCCATGGTCTGTTATACGTTCCAGAGTCTGTTATGCTACGTTCCAGGGCCTGTTATGCTACGTTCCATGGTCTGTTATGCTATGTTCCATGGTCTGTTATGCTACGTTCCATGGTCTGTTATGCTACGTTCCATGGTCTGTTATGTTACGTTCCATGGTCTGTTATGCTACGTTCCATGGTCTGTTATGCTATGTTCCATGGTCTGTTATGCTACGTTCCAAGGTCTGTTATGCTACGTTCCATGGCCTATTATGTTACGTTCCATGGTCTGTTACGCTACGTTCCATGGCCTATTATGTTACGTTCCATGGTCTGTTACGCTACGTTCCATGGTCTATTAAGCTACGTTCCATGGTCTGTTATGCTACGTTCCATGGCCTATTATGTTACGTTCCATGGTCTGTTACGCTACGTTCCATGGCCTATTATGTTACGTTCCATGGTCTGTTACGCTACGTTCCATGGTCTATTACGCTACGTTCCATGGTCTGTTATGCTACGTTCCATGGCCTATTATGTTACGTTCCATGGTCTGTTACGCTACGTTCCATGGCCTATTATGTTACGTTCCATGGTCTGTTACGCTACGTTCCATGGTCTATTACGCTACGTTCCATGGTCTGTTATGCTATGTTCCATGGTCTGTTATGCTACGTTCCATGGCCTATTATGTTACGTTCCATGGTCTGTTATGCTACGTTCCATGGCCTATTATGTTACGTTCCATGGTCTGTTACGCTACGTTCCATGGTCTATTACGCTACGTTCCATGGTCTGTTGTCTGATTAGATCATCTAAAGTAGCCGAATGATGCTGATTATTCTTTTTGTCAACAGTGACTTTAATTCCTATTGTTTCTGACACATAATTGACAATTTATATTCATAATATTATGAAGTATATAAGTCCAACAAATTTCAAGAACTTGGTTTTGTGATTCTCTGATGAGTGACTTGTGGTGGACCAGAATGTTACTTTGTTGTATGACTTAGTTTGATGTTGAGAACTGAGAGAGGCTTCCGTGTGTGTGTGTGTGTGTGTGTGTGTGTGTGTGTGTGTGTATGTGTGTGTGTGTGTGTCTGTGTGTCTGTGAGTGTGTGTGTGTGTGTGTGTGTGTGTGTGTGTGTGTGAGTGTGTGTGTGTGTATGTGTGTGTGTGTATGTGTGTGTGTGTGTGTGTGTGTGTGTGTGTGTGTGAGTGTGTGTGTGTATGTATGTGTGTGTGTGTGTGTGTGTGTGTGTGTGTGTTGTGGTGGTGAAGGCTGTTTGTGACTTCCACAAATTTTTCAGGTGTGGTATTTAAAAACAAAAATGTTAATAACTTTTCCATCAGACTCGACTATTGATGCAACACTGACGTTTTTAACACTCATGTTAACTCACGTCACGTCTAGAAACCATAAAGTATCTTGACCATAGATGAAGGGCTGTCAGCAAATATACAATATTAAATATCCTCACTTTGACCCCAGCATGGATCATCATCAATCATGACCAAAAATTATTATATTGAATACGCAGTGCATACTTTATCTACAATTAAACATTTTCACAGATTTATTATAAATTTTATTTTAATTTGAAATAAATATCAGTCTCGCATGTGTTTAGAAACTGTACTTTTGTTATTATATCTTAAATAACCAAGAAAATGGTTATTAATAACCAAGAAAATGGTTATTAATAACCAAGAAAATGGTTATTAATAACCAAGAAAATGGTTATTAATAACCAAGAAAATGGTTATTAATAACCAAGAAAATGGTTAATAATAACCAAGAAAATGGTTATTAATAACCAAGAAAATGGTTAATAATAACCAAGAAAATGGTTATTAATAACCAAGAAAATGGTTATTAATAACCAAGAAAATGGTTATTAGATAACTTGCAACAAGATTTAATTTAAGAAAATGATTACATGATGATAGATGACAAAAGATACTGTGTGGTAATTTTGTATTGCAAAATATGATTGCAATAATACTACCCCAAATATTTAAGTAAAGATCAGGAGAAATATTTTGTGCTAATAGTGCTATCAGTTCTTCATTATTCAAGATAATTTGGTACAATTATATTCCCTGTGATGTAACTACCTGCATCCTATGGTATGTAATCTTTATATGAGAAAGTATGAAGGTAATCTTTGTCACCTATTTTCACTACAGTATTATAATTTTGTACCACTATGACAGTGCTGAGAGTTCAACTGGTGTCCTGTAATACAAAATAAAGGACAGAACAACTGACAGTGAGTCAGCATTTTGTTTTGCCTAACAGTGCCATAATGTTGCCTCGTGTGAGGCTACATGGCTTCAGGTGGACTAAAGCTTCCCCAGCCAATAAATTGGTACAGTATTTCTACTATGACTTTATTTTTCCAGTTGTCAATGTAGTATAAAAAAAACAAAACAAGAAGATAATAGCAAAACATGCATATTGGAAGTGGCTAATTTTTAACTTTTAAAATAGTGCCATTATATATATATATATATATATATATATATATATATATATATATATATATATATATATATATATATATATATATATATATATATATATATATATATATATAATTCAGTGGAACCTCGGATATCGGCCGCTGCGTTTATCGGTCGAATTGTATTTAGGCCGGTATTTGGGCAGAAATTTTGCTCCTTATTTCGGCCGGTACCTCGCAAATTGGCTGTATTATACATAATACGCATCATCCCGACTCCCTCCGGGATGCGTGTAGGTGAGTCAGTCTCCCTGTGTCTCTTGGTGAATGAGTATATACTCTGTGCATTCATCCAAACATTTCCTTAAAATCCATTGGTTTATGTGCTTATTTATTAAGTGCAATTGTGAAATAAGCCACCATGGGTCCAAAGAAAATTCCTAGTGAAGTTCCTTTGGTAAAGAAAGTGAGAAACACGATGGAATTTAAGAAAGAAGTTACTGAAAAATATGAGAGTGGTGCGCGGGTGCTAGAACTTGCCAGAATGTATGGGAAATACAAATCAACAATCACTTCTATCCTGGCAAAGAAAGAACAAACCAAGGATGCTGATGTGGCGAAAGGGTAAACATGTTAACGAAAAAATGATCACAAACAATGGAAGATGTGAAGTTGTTGTTGTTGTGGATCATTGAGAAACAGCGGGAGATAGTGTTTCAGAGACGATAATTTGTGAAAAGGCAAAGCAGTTGCATGTGGAACTCGTAAAGAAAATGCCTGGAACTAGTGCTGATATTAGTGAATTTAAGGCCAGCAAAGGCTGGTTTGACAGATTTAAGAAGCGTAGTGGCATACACAGTGTTGCAAGGCATGATGAGGCTGCAAGTTCAGACAAACATGAGGCTGAAAAATTTGTGCAGGAATTCAAAAGGTACGTAAAGACTGAAGAATTCTACCCCCAACAGGTGTTCACTTGTGACGAAACAGACCTCTTTTGGAAGAAAATGCCGAAGAGGACCTACATCACACAAGAGGAAAAAGCACTGCCAGGACACAAGCATATGAAGGATAGGCTAACTCCTTTGTTCTGTGCTAACGCTAGTGGGGATTTCAAAGTGAAGTCTTTACTGGTGTATCACTCTGAAAATCCCAGAGTGTTCAAGAAAAACAATGTCGTCAAGAGTAGATTGTGTGATGTGGAAAGCTAATAATAAGGTATGGGTCACGAGGCAACTTTTCATTGACTGGGTCCATGTAATGTTTGGCCTGAATGTGAAAAAATACCTCCAGGAAAATAAATTGCCACTCAAGTGCCTCCTGGTAATGGATAGTGCCTCTGCTCATCATCCAGACTTGGTAGATCAATTGTCTAGGGATTTCAGTTTTATAACAGTGAGGTTCTTGCCTCGTAACACCATTCCTCTCATCCAGCCCACGGACCAGCAGGTCATTTCTAACTTCAAAAAACTCTACACAAAAGCAGTGTTTCAAAGGTGCTTTGAAGTGACCTCGGACACTGAATTGACCCAAAGAGAGTTCTGGAGGAATCACTTCAATATCTACAACTGCATAAGCCTTATAGGTAAGGCTTGGCAAGGAGTGACTTCCATGACTGAACTCTGCTTGGAGAAAATTGTGGCCAGAATGTGTCCTCAAGAAGGATTTTGAAAGGTTTGAGGCTGACCTTGACGACCCTACGCCTGTTGTGGAATCTATTGTGTCTTTGGGGAAGTCCATGGGGTTGGATGTGAGTGGCAAGGTTATGGAAGAGTTAGTGGAGGACGACAGAGAAGAGCTAACCACTGAAGAGCTGCAGCACCTTCAACTGGAACAGCAACAGACCACAGCTGAGGAACTTGCTTCAGAGGAGGAGGAAGAGAGAGGGAAGGAGGTGCCTTCTTCAGAGATTTGTGCAATGTGGAGTAGAGTGCCGAGAAATATCACCCTGACCAAGGTGAAACAAGCCATATCTGCAACATGTTTAGTGACAAAACCTTGTCCCACTTCAGGCAAATCTTAAAGAGCCGCCAGAAACAGAGCTCTCTGGACAGTTTTTTTTTTGTGCGAGAGGAGTCCAGTGACTCTCAAGCTGGTCCTAGTGGCCTTAAAAGACAAAGAATGGAAAGAACCCCAGAGAGGGACTTGTTACCTGAAGTCGTTATGGAGGGGGATTCCCCTTCCAAACAATAACCTCTCCTCCTCCCTGTCTTCCATACACCAACAAGAGTCTTCAATACAGGTATGTAATAATGATTTGAATGTTCATTTAGATGTATTTGTCATTGTTTTGTGTATGTAAAACTATAGTTAAACTTCACAAAATGTATTTTTTTTTATTATTTTTGGGTGATTGGAATGGATTAAGTGTATTTACATTAATACTTATGGGAAATATTGCTTCGAATCTAGGCCGACCTTCTGGAACAAATTAAGGCCGATATTCGAGGTTCCACTATATATATACAGTATATATATATATATATATATATATATATATATATATATATATATATATATATATATATATATATATATATATATATATATATATATATTGTTACAAATTCCTCCTAGTATAACAAAATTTGTAAAGACGAAATACAAGAATAACATCTTACAGGTAACATCTAAAAAATAATTATTTGTACATAAATGTGGTTGTGTAGTATAAGACATACTTAATTAAGTAGTAGTAAGATAAAGTCAGTCAATGCAGGTTGTATTAGTATCAAAAATGGGTGTTCAACAGATGAAGCCCCGTGTCACAGGACGCGGTGTTGACGTATATTGTAACAGAGTGAACTAGCGAGGGTTTAAGTGTACTGAAGCTTCATTTTTACGTTATCCTAATTTATTTCCATGTATGTGCTTCAATCCAACAAATTTATTTCCCAATCTGAGGATTCCCAGTTACATTGAATAATTTATTTCTTTTCTTCTTTATAAAATTGTTAATTGACCTTCTGACAGGTGACTGATCTCCTTCACAATTAATCCTCAACAATATCGTATATAAACTCATCAGTCCGGTCTTGAAATTATTCCTCAGTGACATCATATTCTCTCTTCCTCTTCACTCTTATTCTCTTCAATTTATACATTCTCTACATGAATTATTCTATGTATGATCACCAAAAACATGTATATTATACTATGTTGTCAGTATTACTAAACACATGTTGTCAGTATTACTAAACACATGTTGTCAGTATTACTAAACACGTTGTCAGTATTACTAAACACATGTTGTCAGTATTACTAAACACATGTTGTCAGTATTACTAAACACATGTTGTCAGTATTACTAAACACATGTTGTCAGTATTACTAAACACATGTTGCCAGTATTACTAAACACATGTTGTCAGTATTACTAAACACATGTTGTCAGTATTACTAAACACATGTTGCCAGTATTACTAAACACATGTTGTCAGTATTACTAAACACATGTTGTCAGTATTACTAAACACATGTTGTCAGTATTACTAAACACATGTTGTCAGTATTACTAAACACATGTTGGCAGTATTACTAAACACATGTTGTCAGTATTACTAAACACATGTTGTCAGTATTACTAAACACATGTTGTCAGTATTACTAAACACATGTTGTCAGTATTACTAAACACATGTTGTCAGTATTACTGAACACATGTTGCCAGTATTACTAAACACATGTTGCCAGTATTACTAAACACATGTTGTCAGTGTTCCTAGAGATGGTATTTCCAGTATTATAATTATGTTGTTGACATAACGGAAAAAGTGTATGTAAAGTGTATGTAAAGTGTATGTAATATTTTCTCTTGTTCTAAACAATACAATATAAAAGAAAACAAATACATACAGGAAAAAATGTGATTTTTTCCTGACATAAAAGACGGAGCAGAAAAACTGATCAAAACTAAACTGAAGTGAAAAAGATGTATGTCTAAACAGGCCTAAAAAAAAAATCAGTGTACATTCTATTGAACTAAGATTTACATTTTTTAGCATTGCCGCTACAGAATATACATTGCAACAGCAGGATCCTGTCGTGCAAAAGTAACTTTGTAAGAAAAATAAAAAGTAATGATATGAGCAGTTACTTAAACTACTTTTATTATTTTCAATTAATTTTTATATTCTTGTTATCCCTTTTATCCTCTCCCAGCAACTACTATCCATCCTATAAAAGGGTAAAATGAAATAATAATTACTATTTAGACGTTTCATATTAATATTGAATCAAGGCAAGCTGTGTTTATGTTTGTATAATGATTAGAAATTGAAATTGGGTTATTTTTTGTATACGATAATAACGGGGCCAGGCCTGGGGACAGTAGGTCCCAGAAGATGGATAGGACTAGTACCACTTCCCAGGGGATACTGGTCTCAAGACACTCCCAAGATAGGTAGCCAAGGCCGGGTCACCATCTGGAAAAGACCCGGGCCGGGAGAGTAACGGCAAATCAAGAACAACAACAGTATATTAAATTAGCACATTCGCTCTGTAGACCTTACCCTGTGCAGTTACAGAAACTCTGACACGTCTTTCCAGTCTCCCTACGATCCCCGTTGGGAAGGAATCTCTAGCCTCAGTCATCACCTTCACTCTTTCACAATGCTTGCTCATCTTGTAAAGATCAAGCTATCCAGTTGAGTTATCAGTGACTACTAAACTTGCCCTTGGTGCTGCTGTATACATCTGCTTGAAGGTGAAATTGACAGCTATCCACTCTTTGAAAGATTCCTTCATTGTCGTCTGTACTGATGTTAATGAAGTTTGGAAACTTATGGACGACACCACAGTGAAGGCACTCTGAATGACAATTCAATGTCTCTCCTTCAACTTTCCTGGTGGCAAAACGTACTGTTTTTGTCAAACGGTTGGATAAAATCATCACTTTCCTATCAGCTGATGACCTGAAGACCTCTATCGAGGAATAAAATACTTGGGCCTCGATTGATAACATAACCAAAATTTCAAAAGCTTCTTCAATGGTCAAATTCACCTTCTCCAACAATGATATGGCTACCAAGGCACTTTTTGATGGCCTAGCCATCTCCTACTACCACATCGACACCAGAACGTTTTGCTCATGTCTCACCATGCTGGAACTGTTATTCTTACCACCACTCAACAACTGATAGTCCCCTTAAAGGCAAGAAATTCTGTTTCAACTGCTGAAAGGACGGCCATGATTTCAGAGCATGTTCCACCACCAATGCCACTCCAACCTGCCGCAACATTTTTTACTATACAACTGCACAACAAGATCACGAAATGCTTTTGCCCAAACTGCATGTACAACTTGTGAATCAAACAATAAAGTATACCTCGAGCCCTAACTTCACCTGCACGTTACCAAGACTACTTAAAGCCTTAGAAGAAGCAATGGAAGAGCCAGATCTTGAGAAAAGGAAGACAAGTCTCAACATCATCCCTAAATCAAGATTCTAAAACTTCGCAAATGGATCCAATACCGACAACATGGAAGTTGTGAAATACCGTCACAACTCCCAATAAACAAATGCCTTTCAACTGACCAATCACCATGAAGTAGCCACCCTTCCCCTTCTACACCATCCCGCCTTCCTGCTGACCGCCACCCACCAATCACCATCAGGATCAAGACACACCGGGGGCAGGAGCTGAGTCTCGACCCCTGCAACCACAATTAGGTGAGTACACCCACCGCTCAAGATTCAGCCAATACGGTGTGTTCTCGTGCTTTCTACATCGTCACATACATCTGCTTCACAATGTTATGCTGCTGGGTTATGCCTGGCTCTTTATCTACAACTTAAGACGTTCCTCTCACCGGCTATTCTTCGTCTGTCCCTACTTCCCCGCTCACCCATTTGTGGGTCTTACCTGCGAGTCTCTTTATTCATTCACATTAAACTAATTTTTAAGGGGTGGACATGAAAGCCAGCGGAAGGCCTTAGTCAGACGACCAAAAGCTCCAGCTGCGAGTCATCACTTAACTAAGACTCGCTTCAGGAAACAATTGTCCTGTTACCTGTTAGTTTAATATGTTTATTATGCACCCCATACCCATCCTGTGGGCGGTAGTCAAAAGATTACAGAGGTACATAATGGGTCCAGGGACTGGACCCCAAAGTTTTGATAGCTGAACTAGGTACAAAGGTAATGAACTCACAAGTTACAAAGGTAAAGACTCCTGTAAGTAAATTTACTTACTTACGTTTATACATGGCTACAATCATGAGCAAATTATTTCTGACAAACCTTATCTACACACTTCCTCATTATTGCAAGTGTGGACTTTCACTAAGGTTGTTATTTTAGCTAACATTACCTTTGTACCACTCCCCGTAACTGTCACGTCACCACCATACCATGGACGTGTCTCTCTGTGCAGTGTAACAAAAAAAAAAAAAACTTATTTCATAAAGTTGTAGTAACCATCAGGCGGTGCGACACTGTCCTCGCGCGCTGGACCAGTCATCAACTTACAACGCACAATACATTTGCTTCTGGGTCTAGCCCAGCTCCATCTTTTCACTATGGCCCTGCCTCTTCCCTCACTATTCTTCCCTTATCCCTATTTCCCACTCACCCCCAGAGGGTCCTTACCTGAGAGTCAATATAGTCTAGTCTCTTTCCTGTACAAGGTTTGCATAAATTCTGATGATTGTATCCTTGACATGAGTGTGCACTGAGATCAAGAGTGTATGTATATGTGCAGGGATATATATCTCAGTTTATATGCTCTTACAGTTTACCTTAATACCAATATACCTATATATTTGAGATTAAAGTATTTTCGAGTGATGGTGAGCAGGTGACATGCAGCCATAATGACCCTCATACAGTAGATAAGGATCAAACCACAATAACCACTTCCTGCACACGAAACACAGAGATGCATTTCTCAGCGCATGTCTGTTGAGAGTTTACTTTGACCCTTGTTTTAAGGAATAAATTATTCTTGTCTGTGGGGGGAAAGGTTATCTTGTGATCTTAATGACCCTTCTGCACCAGATAGGCTTAAACCACCATTAACCCATCCCCCCCCCACCCATTTCCAATTTGTTTTCCATTTTTGTCTTCTTTATATGCGATAAAAACATTAACTGGATAATTAGACCACTGCCATTATCGATTATTTTAGCTCCTGACTACGTTCCCAGAGAGTAATCTCTGCAGGAGAAAATAATTTCTTTCAAAACCTCAAAATTGTAACACTATACGTCATTATAATTCATCAATAACCCAAGATGTTGACATGATTTTGAAACACAAAATGAAGAATTACATTTGATGTCTCTTCTATCTCTATTCTGTATGTAATAATGCTGGAAGATTATTAATGATGGACGATTATTTATAAATACAACATACTAACAATAATAATAATAATAATAATAATAATAATAATAATAATAATAATAATAATAATAATAATAATAATAATAATGATAATAATAATAACAATAACAATAACAATAACAATAACAATAATAATAATAATAATAATAATAATAATGAAATAATAAAAATAATCATAACTCTTTTCACTGAAAGATTATATATGAAAATTTCGAAAATTATGAATCAATATTTAAAAACTCAATAAAAAAATTTATTGCCGCTTATTTGTGATCAGTTTTATCTGCTTTGTCCAAGGGAAAAAAATCATGTTTTTTCCCACAAGCTAAAAGTCAATTCACTAAATAAAAAAAGGCCTCAAAATATATATTGAAAAGACTCATGTATGTACAATAAAAAGTACCGAAGAAAATATAGTTTCGAGAGAAAGTGACAAATTCCAGAACACCTAAATATGGCAACCAAAACATTAAGTTTGTTACATAATACAGTTTGTCAAAATTAACACATACGAAATATATAAACACACTTGATAAATATTGTCAGAGAAAACCATGAACCAACAGAATGTGTTACATAACAAGGTAACTAAACTACCTCAACATACCTGAGGAAGCGTGTCAGAGGTATATAGCGAGAGTTTAGTATCCCTCAGTATATATCCTGAGGTGAGTATCTCTCAGTATATATCCTGAGGTGAGTATCTCTCAGTATATATCCTCTCGTGAGTATCTCTCGGTATATATTCTGAGGTGAGTATCCCTCAGTATATATCCTGAGGTGAGTATCTCTCAGTATATATCCTGAGGTGAGCATCTCTCAGAATATATCCTGAGGCGAGTATCCCTCAGTATATATCCTGAGGTGGGTATCTCTCAGTATATATCCTGAGGTGAGTATCCCTCAGTATATATCCTGACGTGAGTATCTCTCAGTATATATCCTGAGGTGAGTATCCGTCAGTATATATCCTGAGGTGAGTATCTCTCAGTATATATCCTGAAGTGAGTATCTCTCAGTATATATCCTGAGGTGAGTATCTCTCAGTATATATTCTGAGGTGAGTATCTCTCAGTATATATCCTGAGGTGAGTATCTCTCAGTATATATCGTGAGGTGAGTATCTCTCAGTATATATCCTGAGGTGAGTATCCCTCAGTATATATCCTGAGGTGAGTATCTCTCAGTATATATCCTGAGGTGAGTATCTCTCAGAATATATACTGAAGTGAGTATCTCTCAGTATATATCCTGAGGTGAGCATCTCTCAGTATATATCCTGAGGCGAGTATCCCTCAGTATATATCCTGAGGTGAGTATCTCTCAGTATATATCCTGAGGTGAGTATCCGTCAGTATATATCCTGACGTGAGTATCTCTCAGTATATATCCTGAGGTGAGTATCCGTCAGTATATATCCTGAGGCGAGTATCCCTCAGTATATATCCTGAGGTGAGTATCTCTCAGTATATATCCTGAGGTGAGTATCCCTCAGTATATATCCTGACGTGAGTATCTCTCAGTATATATCCTGAGGTGAGTATCCGTCAGTATATATCCTGAGGTGAGTATCTCTCAGTATATATCCTGAAGTGAGTATCACTCAGTATATATCCTGAGGTGAGTATCTCTCAGTATATATTCTGAGGTGAGTATCTCTCAGTATATATCCTGAGGTGAGTATCTCTCAGTATATATCCTGAGGTGAGTATCTCTCAGTATATACCTGAGGTGAGTATCCCTCAGTATATATCCTGAGGTGAGTATCTCTCAGTATATATCCTGAGGTGAGTATCTCTCAGTATATATACTGAAGTGAGTATCTCTCAGTATATATCTTGAGGTGAGTATCCCTCAGTATATATCCTGAAGTGAGTATCCCTCAGTATATATCCTGAGGTGAGTATCTCTGAGTATATATCCTGAGGTGAGTATCCTTCATCATATATCCTGAAGTGAGTATCTCTCAGTATATATCCTGAGGTGAGTATCCATCAGTATATATCCTGAGGTGAGTATCTCTTGGTATAAATCCTGAGGTGAGTATCCCTCAGTACATATCCTGAGGTGAGTATCTCTCAGTATATATCCTGAGATGAGTATCTCTCAGTATATATCCTAAGATGAGTATCTCTCAGTATATATCCTGAGGCGAGTATCTCTCAGTATATGTCCTGAGGTGAGTATCTCTCAGTATATATCCTGAGGTGAGCATCTCTCAGTATATATCCTGAGATGAGTATTCCTCAGTATATATCCTGAGGTGAGTATCCCTCAGTATATATCCTGAGGTGAATATCTCAGTATATATCCTGAGGTGAGTATCTCTCAGCATATATCCAGAGGTGAGTATCCCTCAGTATATATCCTGTGGTGAGTATCTCTCAGTATATATCCTGTTGAGAAATGGCATTACCAGCTAAGTTTAAAGAGTTTGTACGTAACTTAGAAAGACAGTTCATCGCCTGCACAGCCGCCCCTGCAGACGAGGTCTTGAGAAGCTGTGGAAGTCATCTCTCAACGGGCTGTAAAGAGTTATAATTTGTAAGATTATAAATTACCCCTAGGGGGTGTTGTGTCAGCATATGTCATTCACTGATGGCTGACAAACTTACTTGTGTGGACTCAAAAGTCCGCACCTAACTGCCGACTGTAGGTTGATTACAAACTCCTTGCTACTCAAGAACTGCGCAGTCCCCCGTACCTCAAGAAATTCGTAACCTCCCTTGCTCTTGTAGCGTGAACTATGGTGTTCTTCACACCTTCGACAGATATCGGTGACTTGATAGAAGCTGAAGTGTCCTTGGATGTCCACGTCTTCCATAGTCTAGGAATACGCACACTGGTACACTATGTTCCACAAGATTTGTCTTTATTGTTCACAATCTTATCACTAAAGAAGCTGATCACACTTCTCTTAAGTGTTTATTGTGTTTTATGAGACACTTTGTTCACACTAACGCACAGATCAGTGTTCTTTGCTGGTTATCCTGGCGTCAGTGTCACTCTCAGTAGAGTCAAAAGTAATCTGAAGACGCTACAGCGCCCCATGCCATTACTCCCCTAGCACAAAGAAAAAGCTGACCTAGTACTTTTGCTTCCTTGCCACTTCCTCGATGAAGTAAAGCAGAATGTTTGATTCTTGCTGTCTTAAGCATAAACAACAATGTCCACTATCTTTACTATGGTAATAAAGCTGGAGCAGGATTTTCATAATTGTCCTGCTAAAGTAAGAGATGCACTGTCTCTTATTAAACTACACTTTGCAACACTGGACTGCAAGGAGCAGCGTTCGCTTGACCACGCCGCATACTCGTATGGCATCTGCGATCAATTACTCACTGTAGCAGTAAACAAGATGCTTGCCCCTTCTGAGAGGGCTGAGCCCCTCAGGGCTGAAAGGGCTGAAAGGGGCTGAAGGGGGCTGATACTCCCTTCCTGCAGAAAATTTCTCCACACTGGGGGGCGGCAGAGGTTCGCTGCAGGTGAACTATTCATCACTTAACATTAATTTAATTTTCTCACTCGCCACCACTGCTGCTTGTCTTTTCTGAACAGCTTTAGTCTGTGTGGTTTCTGGAGAATCACTAATTTTGTTTTCAACACTGTGTAATTCTAACGGTACTAGTCTATTTATTGTCCGCTTATTCACTACACCTTTGCTCAAAACATCAACTCTCCATTTGCATCAGGATATATGGTCACAATTTTTCCAAGTGGCCATTGGGACCTCGGACCATCATTGTCAATAATCACTATGTCACCAGGTCTTAAGGACTTATGATTTTCAGGAACACCAGCTCCATAGAAGTGTTCTCTCAATGAGGTGAGATAGTCTTCTCGCCAAATTTTCTCCCAACGTTCAATCACTTTATTAAGGTGTTTGAATTTACGTCTGAGTTGCTCAGGTTCGAAATAAGTAGGATCCTCTATGATTTCTTTATCATTCATGGGAGGAACAGGTTCGAGCCTTCTGCCGTGGAGTAAATGAGATGGACTTAACACTTCTAAATTGTCCAGATCATCGGTAACATAAGTTAGAGGTCTATTGTTGACTCTATTTTCTATTTCAGTCACAACTGTACGGAATTCTTCCAAGTCTATTCTCTGACGATGAAGAGTCTTCCTTAAACAACGTTTTACACTGCCGATCATTCTTTCATAAAATCCGCCGTGCCATGGAGATTTAGGAGGAATGTATCTCCAACGACAACTGCGTTGATTCAGCATCTGTTGTACTCCTGGTTGATCAAAGATCTTGCTTATATAAGCTGCACCAGCAACAAAGTTCGTTGCATTATCTGAAATCATCAGTCTGGGGCATGCCCTTCTGGCTGCAAACCTTCTGAATAATTTGATAAAGGTTTCAGCAGACATGTCAGTGGCTACTTCTAGATGTACTGCTCTAGTTGTAGCACAAGTGAACAAACAGATGTACACCTTGATAGGAACTTTGTCAACTGTTTTGGTTAAAATTATTGGTCCAGTGTAATCTACACCTGTCACCTCAAATGGAGTGATATGACAAACTCTTTCAGAGGGATATGGAAGTGGACCTGGATACTGACATACTCGCATATCGTAGTGACGACAAGTAATACAGTCCTTTATTTGTTTTTTCACACTTTGTCGACCTTGAGGTATCCAGTAGGATTGTCGTATATGACAAAGTGTGTCAGCTACCCCACCATGTAACACGTTACCGTGGGCGTTTTGCACAATCAGTTTTGTTAGCCAATGATTCTTGGGGATCAATATTGGATGTATGGCTTCTTTAGGTAGTGAAGAATTATGAATTCTTCCTCGACATCTTATAATCCTTTCTGAGTCGAGATAAAGTCCTAAAGAATTAATCATGACAGGTTTCTTTGGGGATTTATCTTGTGCTTCCAGAAGTTTATATTCTGTAGAGAAAACATCTTTCTGTATTAGTTTCATCCAGTATTTAATGGGTTCAAGACATTCGTAATCAGGTTTTATTCTTTAATGAATTTATGGACAAGAGCTGTAACTCTTAAGAGTTTACCAAAGATGAGTATTTAGATCCATCAATGACTATTTCTGTTGTGTCTGCAGTATTTACACAACTTATTTCTGCTGTGTTCAAGCAGACTGTTTCTTCTGGCATAATGTGAGCTTTTTGCTGAGGCCAGTTATTTTCATTAAAGAGCCAGTTCGGTCCGTGGAGCCATAATTTATTATCCACAAATTTCTTGAGTGGGACACCACGTGACAACATGTCAGCTGGATTCTCTTGGGTAGAGACGTGGAGAAAGAGATAATCTCTCTGCATCTCTTTTATTTCTGCTACTCTGTTCTGTACATAGACCAACTTACTCTTATTTCTTAACCACTGGAGAACTGCTTCATTATCACTCCAGATCACGGTTTTCTCAATAGTGAGATGATCAAGTACTTTGCTGAGATAGACAGCTAATTCATATACCTACACGGCTGATATTTCCAAAGCTTTCTTAAGAGTAGGACTACAAGAAATAGATAGGGCTTATACTCGATTCTTGTGGCCTAAAAATCCACATGATCCTCAAAGACCTGTGAAAACTTATCGTTTCAAATCAGTATTATTTGGTGAAAAATCCTCTCTATTCTTACTAGACCTGCATCAAAGATCAAAGATCACTGTTAATATGTATTTAAAAGCTTACACTATATATATAAGTTCCTTTAATATAACAGGTATATCTATAAGAAACAAACTTTAACACAATCTTGTCTCTTAATTTCTGTCTATAAACATTATAAACACTATGTGTATATACACCCAGACAAACCGAACATCACTTGGGTTGTTGTTGTCTTAGTCAGCACTTCTGAGAGGTGGAGCAGTAGATGCCGGGTGCCTCCCCCGTTTTCTTGTTGGGAGAGTCACCCAGCTCCCGTTTTCTTTGGGTGAACACTGGGTGAGCGCCCGTTTTCTTTTGGCTCCCCATTCTCTGTGATTGAATCTGGAGGGACTCATTTATACTGATTTATATTGCAAAACACTAGTTTTACAGCTTTTTTCGAAGGACCTTGGCTCATAGGTTATTTGTACACTGTAGTATAACATATTTGGACCACAGTGTGGCCTCCATCCGGTTCGAAGGACCAATATGTTGAGAAATGGCATTACCAGCTAAGTTTAAAGAGTTTGTATGTAACTTAGAAAGACAGCTCATCGCCTGCACAGCCGCTCCTGCAGACGAGGTCTTGAATTTTTTGTTGTCATGATCAACTCTCAACGAGCTGTAAAGAGTTATAATTTGTAAGATTAAAAATTACCCCTAGAGGGTGTTATGTCAGCATATTTCATTCACTGATGGCTGACAAACTTACTTGTGTGGACTCAAAAGTCCGCACCTAACTGCCGACTATACGTTGATTACAAACTCCTTGCGACTCAAGAATTGCGCAGTCCCCCGTACTACAAGAAATTCGTAACCTACCTTGCTCTTGTAGCGTGAGCTATGGTGTTCTTCACACCTTCGACAGATATCGGTGACTTGATAGAAGCTGAAGTGTCCTTGGATGTCCACGTCTTCCATAGTCTAGGAATACACACACTGGTACACTATGTTCCACAAGATTTGTCTTTATTGTTCACAATCTTATCACTAAAGAAGCTGATCACACTTCTCTTAAGTGTTTATTGTGTTTTATGAGACACTTTGTTCACACTAACGCACAGATCAGTGTTCTTTGCTGGTTATCTTGGCATCACTGTCACTCTCAGAAGACTCAAAAGTAATCTGAAGACGCCACAGCGCCCCACGCCATTACTCCCCCAGCACAAAGAAAAAGCTGACCTAGTACTTTTGCTTCCTTGCCACTTCCTCGATGAAGTAAAGCAGAATGTTTGATTCTTGCTGTCTTAAGCAAAGACAACAATGTTCATTATCTTTACTATGGTAATAAAGAGGGAGCAGGATTTTCCTTAATTGTCCTGCTAAAGTAAGAGATGTACTGTCTCTTATTAAACTACACTTTGCAACACTGGACTGCAAGGAGCAGCGGTCGCTTGACTACGTCGCTTACTCGTACGGCATCTGCGATCAATTACTCACTGTAGCAGTAAAGAAGACGCTTGCACCTTCTGAGAGGGCTGGGACCCTCAGAGCTGAAAGGGCTGAAAGGGGCTGAAGGGGGCTGATACTCCCCTCCTGGAGAAAATTTCTCCACACATCCTGAGATGAGTATCTCTCAGTATACATCCTGAGGCGAGTATCCCTCAGTATATATCCTGAAGTGAGTATCTCTCAGTATATATCCTCAAGTGAGTATCCCTCAGTATATATCCTGAGATGAGTATCCCTCAGTACATATCCTGAGGTGAGTATCCCTCTGTATATATCCTGAGGTGAGCATCCCTCAGCATATATTCTGAGGTGAGTATCCCTCAGTATATATCCTGAGGTGAGTATCCCTAAGAATATAACCTGAGGTGAGTATCTCTCAGTATATATACTGAAGTGAGTATCCCTCACTATATGTCCTGAGGTGAGTATCCCTCAGTGTATATCCTGAGGTGAGTATCTCTCAGTATATATCCTGAGGTGAGTATCCCTCAGTATACATCCTGAGGTGAGTATCACAGAATATACCCTGAGGTGAGTATCTCTCAGTATATATCCTGAGGTGAGTATCTCTCAGTATATATCCTGAGGTGAGTATCTCTCAGTATATATCCTGAAGTGAGTATCCCTCAGTATATATCCTGAGGTGAGTATCTCTCAGTATATATCCTGAGATGAGTATCCCTAAGTATATATCCTGAGGTGAGTATCTCTCAGTATATATCCTGAGGAGAGCATCCCTCAGTATATATCCTGAGGTGAGTATCTTTCAGTATATATCCTGAGGTGAGTATCCCTCAGCATATATCCTGAGGTGAGTATCTCTCAGTATATATCCTGACGTGAGTATCCCTCAGTATATATCCTGAGGTGAGTATCTTTCAGTATATATCCTGAGGTGAGTATCCCTCAGTATATATCCTGAGGTGAGTATCCCTCAGTATATATCCTGATGTAAGTATCCCTCAGTATATATCCTGAGGTGAGTATCCCTCAGTATATATCCTGAGGTGATTATCCCTCAGTATATATCCTGAGGTGAGTATCTTTCAGTATATATCCTGAAGTGAGTATCCCTCTGCATATATCCTGAGGTGAGTATCCCTCAACATATGTCCTGAGGTGAGTATCCCTCAGTTTAAATCCAAAGGTATCCCTCAGTATATATCCTGAAATGAGTATCTCTCCGTATATATCCTGAGGTGAGTATCTCTCAGTATATATTCAGAGGAGAGTATCTCTCAGTATATATCCAGAGGTGAGTATCTCTCAGTATATATCCTGAGGTGAGTATCTCTAAGTATATATCCTGAGGTGAGTATCCCTCAGCATATATCCTGAGGTGAGTATCTCTCAGTATATATCCTGAGGTGAGTATCTCTCAGTACATATACTGAAATGAGTATCTCTCAGTATATATCCTGAGGTGAGTATCCTTCAGTATATATCCTGAGGTGAGTATCCCTCAGCATACATCCTGAGGTGAGTATCTCAGTATACATCCTGAGGAGAGTATCTCTCAATATATATCCTGAGATGAGTATCTCTGTATATATCCTGAGGGGAGTATCTCTCAGTATATATCCTGAGTTGAGTATCCCTCAGTATATATCCTGAGGTGAGTATCTCTCAGGATATATCCTGAGGTGAGTATCTATCAGTATATATCCTGAGGTGAGTATTCCTCAGTACATATCCTGAGGTGAGTATCCATCAGCATATATCCTGAGGTGATTATCTCAGTATATATCCTGAGGTGAGTATCTCTCAGTATATATGCCTAGGTGAGTATCCCTCAGTATATATCCTGAGGTGAGTATCCCTCAGTATATATCCTGAGGTGAGTATCTCTCAGTACATATCGTGAGATGAGTATCTCTCAGTATATATCCTGAGGCGAGTATCTCTCAGTATATATCCTGAAGTGAGTATCTCTCAGTATATATCCTGAGGTGAGTATTCTTCAGTATATATCCTGAGATGAGTGTCATTCAGTATATATCCTGAGATGAGTATCCCTCAGTATATATCCTGAGGTGAGTATTCCTCAGTATATATCCTTAGGAGAGTATCCCTCAGTATATATCCTGAGGTGAGTATCTCTCAGTATATATCCTGAGGTGAGTATCCCTCTGTATATATCCTGGGGTGAGTATCTTTCAGTATATATCCTGAAATGAGTATCTTTCAGTATATATCCTTAGGTGAGTATCCCTCAGTATATGTCCTGAGATGAGTATCCCTCAGTATATATCCTGAGGTGAGTATCCCTCAGTACATATCCTGAGGTGAGTATCCCTCAGTATATATCCTGAGGTGAGTATCCCTCAGTATATATCCTGAGGTGAGTATCTCTCAGTATAAATCCTGAAGTGAGTATCCCTCAGTACATGTCCTGAGGTGAGTATCCCTCAGTACATGTCCTGAGGTGAGTATCTCAGTATATGTCCTGAGGTGAGTAACTCTCAGTTTATATCCTGAGATGAGTATCTCTCAGCATGTGTCCTGAGGTGAGTATCCATCAGCATATATCCTGAGGTGAGTATCTCTCAGTATATATCCTGAGGTGAGTATCTCTCAGTACATATACTGAAGTGAGTATCTCTCAGTATATATCCTGAGGTGACTATCCTTCAGTATATATCCTGAGGTGAGCATCCCTCAGCATACATCCTGAGGTGAGTATCTCTCAATATATATCCTGAGATGAGTATCTCTCAGTATATATCCTGAGGGTAGTATCTCTCTGAATATATCCTGAGTTGAGTATCCAACAGTATATATCCTGAGGTGAGTATCTCTCAGTATATATCCTGAGATGAGTACCCCTCAGTACATATCCTGAGGTGAGTATCTCTCAGTATATATACTGAGGTGAGTATCTCTCAGTATATATCCTGAGGTGAGTATCTCTCAGTATATATCCTGAGGTGAGTATCTCTCAATATATATCCTGAGGTAAGTATCTCTCAGTATATATCCTGAGGTGATTATTCCTCAGTACATATCCTGAGGTGAGTATACATCAGCATATATCCTGAGGTGAGTATCTCAGTATAAATCCTGAGGTGAGTATCTCTCAGTATATATATTGAAGTGTGTATCCCTCAGTATATGTCATGAGGTGAGCATCCCTCAGTGTATATCCTGAGGTGAGTATCTCTCAGTATATATCCTGAGGTGAGTATCCCTCAGTATACATCCTGAGGTGAGTATCACAGTATATACCCTGAGGTGAGTATCTCTCAGTATATATCCTGAGGTGAGTATCTCTCAGTATATATCCTGAGGTTAGTATCTCTCAGTATACATCCTGAGGTGAGTATCTCTCAGTATATATCCTGAGATGAGTATCCCTCAGTATATATCCTGAGGTGAGTATCTCTCAGTATATATCCTGAGGTGAGCATCCCTAAGTATATATCCTGAGGTGAGTATCTCTCACTATATATCCTGAGATGAGTATCCCTCAGTATATATCCTGAGGTGAGTATCTCTCAGTATATATGCTTAGGTGAGTATCCCTCAGTATATATCCTGAGGTGAGTATCCCTCAGTATATATCATGAGGTGAGTATCTCTCAGTACATATCCTGAGATGAGTATCTCTCAGTATATATCCTGAGGCGAGTATCTCATAGTATATATCCTGAAGTGAGTATCTCTCAGTATATATCCTGAGGTGAGTATCCTTCGGTATATATCCTGAGGTGAACATCCCTCAGTATATATCCTGAGGTGAGTATCTTTCAGTATATATCCTGAGGTGAGTATCCCTCAGCATATATCCTGAGGTGAGTATCTCTCAGCATATGTCCTGAGGTGACTATCCCTCAATTTACATCCTGAGGTGAGTATCCCTCATTATATATCCTGAGGTGAGTATCTCTCAGTATATATCCTGAAATGAGTATCTATCCGTATAAATCCTGAGGTGAGTATCTCTCAGTATATATTCAGAGGAGAGTATCTCTCAGTATATATCCAGAGGTGAGTATCTCTCAGTATATATCCTGAGGTGAGTATCTCTAAGAATATATCCTGAGGTGAGTATCCCTCAGCATATATCCTGAGGTGAGTATCTCTCAGTATATATCCTGAGGTGAGTATCTCTCAGTACACATACTGAAGTGAGTATCTCTCAGTATATATCCTGAGGTGAGTATCCTTCAGTATATATCCTGAGGTGAGTATCCCTCAGCATACATCCTGAGGAGAGTATCTCAGTATACATCCTGAGGTGAGTATCTCTCAGTATATATCCTGAGATGAGTACCCCTCAGTACATATCCTGAGGTGAGTATCTCTCAGTATATATACTGAGGTGAGTATCTCTCAGTATATATCCTGAGGTGAGTATCTCTCAGTATATATCCTGAGGTGAGTATCTCTCAATATATATCCTGAGGTGAGTATCTCTCAGTATATATCCTGAGGTGATTATTCCTCAGTACACATACTGAGGTGAGTATCCATCAGCATATATCCTGAGGTGAGTATCTCAGTATATATCCTGAGGTGAGTATCTCTCATTATATATATTGAAGTGAGTATCCCTCAGTATATGTCCTGAGGTGAGCATCCCTCAGTGTATATCCTTTGGTGAGTATCTCTCAGTATATATCCTGAGGTGAGTATCCCTCAGTATACATCCTGAGGTGAGTATCACAGTATATACCCTGAGGTGAGTATCTCTCAGTATATATCCTGAGGTGAGTATCTCTCAGTATATATCCTGAGGTTAGTATCTCTCAGTATATATCCTGAGGTGAGTATCTCTCAGTATATATCCTGAGATGAGTATCCCTTAGTATATATCCTGAGGTGAGTATCTCTCAGTATATATCATGAGGTGAGCATCCCTCAGTATATATCCTGAGGTGAGTATCTCTCACTATATATCCTGATATGAGTATCCCTCAGTATATATCCTGAGGTGAGCATCTCTCAGTATATATCCTGAAGTGAGCATCCCTCAGTATATATCCTGATGTGATTATCTCAGTATATATCCTGAGGTGAGTATCTCTCAGTATATATGCCTAGGTGAGTATCCCTCAGTATATATCCTGAGGTGAGTATCCCTCAGTATATATCCTGAGGTGAGTATCTCTCAGTACATATCCTGAGATGAGTATCTCTCAGTATATATCCTGAAGCGAGTATCTCTCAGTATATATCCTGAAGTGAGTATCTCTCAGTATATATCCTGAGGTGAGTATCCTTCGGTATATATCCTGAGATGAGTATTCCTCAGCATATATCCTGAGATGAGTATGCCTCAGTATATATCCTGAGGTGACTATTCCTCAGTATATATCCTTAGGTGAGTATCCCTCAGTATATATTCTGAGGTGAGTATCTCTCAGTATATATCCTGAGGTGCGTATCCCTCTGTATACATCCTGGGGTGAGTATCTTTCAGTATATATCCTGAAATGAGTATCTTTCAGTATATATCCTTAGGTGAGTATCCCTCAGTATATGTCCTGAGATGAGTATCCCTCAGTATATATCCTGAGGTGAGTATCCCTCAATACATATCCTGAGGTGAGTATCCCTCAGTATATATCCTGAGGTGAGTATCCCTCAGTATCCTGAAGTGTGTATCCCTCAGTATATATCCTGAGGTGAGTATCTCTCAGTATATATCCTGAAGTGAGTATCCCTCAGTATATGTCCTGAGGTGAGTATCTCTCTGTATATATCCTGAGGTGAGTATCCCTCAGTATACATTCTGAGGTGAGTATCTCAGTATACGTCCTGAGGTGAGTATCTCTTAGTTTATATCCTGAGGTGAGTATCTCTCAGTTTCTATCCTGAGGTGAGTATCCCTCAGCATATATCCTGAGGTGAGTATCTCTCAGTATATATCCTGAGGTGAGTATCTCTGAGTACATATACTGAAGTGAGTATCTCTCAGTATATATCCTGAGGTGAGTATCCTTAAGTATATATCCTGAGGTGAGTATCCCTCAGCATACATCCTGAGGTGAGTA
Source organism: Cherax quadricarinatus (assembly GCF_038502225.1). NCBI lineage: Eukaryota > Metazoa > Arthropoda > Malacostraca > Decapoda > Parastacidae > Cherax > Cherax quadricarinatus. The sequence continues at coordinate 14,456,212 of NC_091360.1, forward strand.
TCTCAGTATACATCCTGAGGTGAGTATCTCTCAATATATATCCTGAGATGAGTATCTCTCAGTATATATCCTGAGGGTAGTATCTCTCAGAATATATCCTGAGTTGACTATCCAACAGTATATATCCTGAGGTGAGTATCTCTCAGTATATATCCTGAGATGAGTACCCCTCAGTACATATCCTGAGGTGAGTATCTCTCAGTATATATACTGAGGTGAGTATCTCTCAGTATATATCCTGAGGTGAGTATCTCTCAGTATATATCCTGAGGTGAGTATCTCTCAGTATATATCCTGAGGTGAGTATCTCTCAGTATATATCCTGAGGTGATTATTCCTCAGTACATATCCTGAGGTGAGTATCCATCAGCATATATCCTGAGGTGAGTATCTCAGTATATATCCTGAGGTGAGTATCTCTCAGTATATATACTGAAGTGAGTATCCCTCAGTATATGTCCTGAGGTGAGCATCCCTCAGTGTATATCCTGAGGTGAGTATCTCTCAGTATATATCCTGAGGTGAGTATCCCTCAGTATACATCCTGAGGTGAGTATCACAGTATATACCTTGAGGTGAGTATCTCTCAGTATATATCCTGAGGTGAGTATCTCTCAGTATATATCCTGAAGTGAGTATCCCTCAGTATATATCCTGAGGAGAGTATCTTTCAGTATATATCCTGAGATGAGTATCCCTCAGTATACATCCTGAGGTGAGTATCTCTCAGTATATATCCTGAGGTGAACATCCCTCAGTATATCTCCTGAGGTGAGTATCTTTCAGTATATATCCTGAGGTGAGTATCCCTCAGCATATATCCTGAGGTGAGTATCTCTCAGTATATATCCTGACGTGAGTATCCCTCAGTATATACCCTGAGGTGAGTATCTTTCAGTATATATCCTGAGGTGAGTATCCCTCAGTATATATTTTGAAGTGAGTATCCCTCAGTATATATCATGATGTAAGTACCCCTCAGTATATATCCTGAGGAGAGTATCCCTCAGTATATATCCTGAGGTGAGTATCCCTCAGTATATATCCTGAGGTGAGTGTCTCTCAGTATATATCCTGAAGTGAGTATCCCTCTGCATATTTCCTGAGGTGAGTATCCCTCAGCATATGTCCTGAGGTGAGTATCCCTCAGTTTACATCCTGAGGTGAGTATCCCTCAGTATATATCCTGAGGTGAGTATCTCTCAGTATATATCCTGAAATGAGTATCTCTCCGTATAAATCCTGAGGTGAGTATCTCTCAGTATATATTCAGAGGAGAGTATCTCTCAGTATATATCCAGAGGTGAGTATCTCTCCGTATATATCCTGAGGTGAGTATCTCTAAGAATATATCCTGCGGTGAGTATCCCTCAGCATATATCCTGAGGTAAGTATCTCTCAGCATATGTCCTGAGGTGACTATCCCTCAATTTACATCCTGAGGTGAGTATCCCTCAGTATATATCCTGAGGTGAGTATCTCTCAGTATATATCCTGAAATGAGTATCTATCCGTATAAATCCTGAGGTGAGTATCTCTCAGTATATATTCAGAGGAGAGTATCTCTCAGTATATATCCAGAGGTGAGTATCTCTCAGTATATATCCTGAGGTGAGTATCTCTAAGAATATATCCTGAGGTGAGTATCCCTCAGCATATATCCTGAGGTGAGTATCTCTCAGTATATATCCTGAGGTGAGTATCTCTCAGTACACATACTGAAGTGAGTATCTGTCAGTATATATCCTGAGGCGAGTATCTCACAGTATATATCCTGAGGTGAGTATCTCTCAGTATATATCCTGAGGTGAGTATCTCTCAGCATACATCCTGAGGTGAGTATCTCAGTATACATCCTGAGGTGAGTATCTCTCAGTATATATCCTGAGATGAGTACCCCTCAGTACATATCCTGAGGAGAGTATCTCTCAGTATATATACTGAGGTGAGTATCTCTCAGTATATATCCTGAGGTGAGTATCTCTCAGTATATATCCTGAGGTGAGTATCTCTCAATATATATCCTGAGGTGAGTATCTCTCAGTATATATCCTGAGGTGATTATTCCTCAGTACACATCTTGAGGTGAGTGTCCATCAGCATATATCCTGAGGTGAGTATCTCAGTATATATCCTGAGGTGAGTATCTCTCAGTATATATATTGAAGTGAGTATCCCTCAGTATATGTCCTGAGGTGAGCATCCCTCAGTGTATATCCTGAGGTGAGTACCTCTCAGCATATATCCTGAGGTGAGTATCCCTCAGTATACATCCTGAGGTGAGTATCACAGTATATAACCTGAGGTGAGTATCTCTCAGTATATATCCTGAGGTGAGTATCTCTCAGTATATATCCTGAGGTTAGTATCTCTCAGTATATATCCTGAGGTGAGTATCTCTCAGTATATATCCTGAGATTAGTATCCCTCAGTATATATCCTGAGGTGAGTATCTCTCAGTATATATCCTGAGGTGAGCATCCCTCAGTATATATCCTGAGGTGAGTATCTCTCACTATATATCCTGAGATGAGTATCCCTCAGTATATATCCTGAGGTGAGCATCTCTCAGTATATATCCTGAGGTGAGCATCCCTCAGTATATATCCTGAGGTGATTATCTCAGTATATATCCTGAGGTGAGTATCTCTCAGTATATATGCCTAGGTGAGTATCCCTCAGTATATATCCTGAGGTGAGTACCCCTCAGTATATATCCTGAGGTGAGTATCTCTCAGTACATATCCTGAGATGAGTATCTCTCAGTATATATCCTGAGGCGAGTATCTCTCAGTATATATCCTGAAGTGAGTATCTCTCAGTATATATCCTGAGGTGAGTATCCTTCGGTATATATGCTGAGATGAGCATCCCTCAGTATATATCCTGAGATGAGTATCCCTCAGTATATATCCTGAGGTGACTATTCCTCAGTATATATCCTTAGGTGAGTATCCCTCTGTATATATTCTGAGGTGAGTATCTCTCAGTATATATCCTGAGGTGAGTATCCCTCTGTATACATCCTGGGGTGAGTATCTTTCAGTATATATCCTGAAATGAGTATCTTTCAGTATATATATCTTTAGGTGAGTATCCCTCAGTATGTGTCCTGAGATGAGTATCCCTCAGTATATATCCTGAGTTGAGTATCCCTCAGTATATATCCTGAGGTGAGTATCCCTCAGTATCCTGAGGTGAGTATCCCTCAGTATATATCCTGAGGTATCTCTCAGTATATATCCTGAAGTGAGTATCCCTCAGTATATGTCCTGAGGTGAGTATCTCTCTGTATATATCCTGAGGTGAGTATCCCTCAGTATACATTCTGAGGTGAGTATCTCAGTATACGTCCTGAGGTGAGTATCTCTTAGTTTATATCCTGAGGTGAGTATCTCTCAGTATGTATCCTGAGGTGAGTATCCCTCAGCATATATCCTGAGGTGAGTATCTCTCAGTATATATCCTGAGGTGAGTATCTCTCAGTACATATACTGAAGTGAGTATCTCTCAGTATATATCCTGAGGTGAGTATCCTTAAGTATATATCCTGAGGTGAGTATCCCTCAGCATACATCCTGAGGTGAGTGTCTCAGTATAAATCCTGAGGTGAGTATCTCTCAATATATATCCTGAGATGAGTATCTCTCAGTATATATCCTGAGGGTAGTATCTCTCAGAATATATCCTGAGTTGACTATCCAACAGCATATATCCTGAGGTGAGTATCTCTCAGTATATATCCGGAGATGAGTACCCCTCAGTACATATCCTGAGGTGAGTATCTCTCAGTATATATACTGAGGTGAGTATCTCTCAGAATATATCCTGAGGTGAGTATCTCTCAGTATATATCCTGAGGTGAGTATCTCTCAGTATATATCCTGAGGTGAGTATCTCTCAGTATATATCCTGAGGTGATTATTCCTCAGTACATATCCTGAGGGGAGTATCCATCAGCATATATCCTGAGGTGAATATCTCAGTATATATCCTAAGGTGAGTATCTCTCAGTATATATATTGAAGTGAGTATCCCTCAGTATATGTCCTGAGGTGAGCATCCCTCAGTGTATATCCTGAGGTGAGTATCTCTCAGTATATATCCTGAGGTGAGCATCCCTCAGTATACATCCTGAGGTGAGTATCACAGTATATACCTTGAGGTGAGTATCTCTCAGTATATATCCTGAGGTGAGTATCTCTCAGTATATATCCTGAAGTGAGTATCCCTCAGTATATATCCTGAGGTGAGTATCTCTCAGTATATATCCTGAGATGAGTATCCCTCAGTATACATCCTGAGGTGAGTATCTCTCAGTATATATCCTGAGGTGAACATCCCTCAGTATATATCCTGAGGTGAGTATCTTTCAGTATATATCCTGAGGTGAGTATCCCTCAGCATATATCCTGTGGTGAGTATCTCTCAGTATATATCCAGACTTGAGTATCCCTCAGTATATACCCTGAGATGAGTATCTTTCAGTATATATCCTGAGGTGAGTATCCCTCAGTATATATCCTGAGGTGAGTATCCATCAGTATATATCCTGATGTAAGTATCCCTCAGTATATATCCTGAGGTGAGTATCCCTCAGTATATATCCTGAGGTGAGTATCCCTCAGTATATTTCCTGAGGTGAGTGTCTCTCAGTATATATCCTGAAGTGAGTATCCCTCTGCATATTTCCTGAGGTGAGTATCCCTCAGTATATATCCTGAAATGAGTATCTCTCCGTATAAATCCTGAGGTGAGTATCTCTCAGTATATATTCAGAGGAGAGTATCTCTCAGTATATATCCAGAGGTGTGTATCTCTCCGTATATATCCTGAGGTGAGTATCTCTAAGAATATATCCTGAGGTGAGTATCCCTCAGCATATATCCTGAGGTGAGTATCTCTCAGCATATGTCCTGAGGTGACTATCCCTCAATTTACATCCTGAGGTGAGTATCCCTCAGTATATATCCTGAGGTGAGTATCTCTCAGTATATATCCTGAAATGAGTATCTATCCGTATAAATCCTGAGGTGAGTATCTCTCAGTATATATTCAGAGGAGAGTATCTCTCAGTATATATCCAGAGGTGAGTATCTCTCAGTATATATCCTGAGGTGAGTATCTCTAAGAATATATCCTGAGGTGAGTATCCCTCAGCATATATCCTGAGGTGAGTATCTCTCAGTATATATCCTGAGGTGAGCATCTCTCAGTACACATACTGAAGTGAGTATCTCTCAGTATATATCCTGAGGTGAGTATCCTTCAGTATATATCCTGAGGTGAGTATCCCTCAGCATACATCCTGAGGTGAGTATCTCAGTATACATCCTGAGGTGAGTATCTCTCAGTACACATACTGAAGTGAGTATCTCTCAGTATATATCCTGAGGTGAGTATCCTTCAGTATATATCCTGAGGTGAGTATCCCTCAGTATATATCCTGAGATGAGTATCCCTCAGTATATATCCTGAGGTGAGTATTCCTCAGTATATATCCTTAGGTGAGTGTCCCTCAGTATATATTCTGAGGTGAGTATCTCTCAGTTTATATCCTGAGGTGAGTATCCCTCTGTATATATCCTGGGGTTAGTATCTTTCAGTATATATCCTGAAATGAGTATCTTTCAGTATATATCCTTAGGTGAGTATCCTTCAGTATATGTCCTGAGATCAGTATCCCTCAGTATATATCCTGGGGTGAGTACCCCTCAATACATATCCTGAGGTGAGTATCCCTCAGTATATATCCTGAGGTGAGTATCCCTCAGTATCGTGAGGTGAGTATCCCTCAGTATATATCCTGAGGTGAGTATCTCTCAGTATATATCCTGAAGTTAGTATCCCTCAGTATATGTCCTGAGGTGAGTATCTCTCGGTATATATCCTGAGGTGAGTATCCCTCAGTATACATTCTGAGGTGAGTATCTCAGTATACGTCCTGAGGTGAGTATCTCTCAGTTTATATCCTGAGGTGAGTATCTCTCAGTATGTATCCTGTGGTGAGTATCCCTCAGCATATATCCTGAGGTGAGTATCTCTCAGTATATATCCTGAGGTGAGTATCTCTCAGTACATATACTGAAGTGAGTATCTCTCAGTATATATCCTGAGGTGAGTATCCTTCAGTATATATCCTGAGGTGAGTATCCCTCAGCATTCATCCTGAGGTGAGTATCTCAGTATACATCCTGAGGAGAGTATCTCTCAAAATATATCCTGAGATGAGTATCTCTCAGTATATATCCTGAGGGTAGTATCTCTCAGAATATATCCTGAGTTGACTATCCAACAGTATATATCCTGAGGTGAGTATCTCTCAGTATATATCCTGAGATGAGTACTCCTCAGTACATATCCTGAGGTGAGTATCTCTAAGTATATATACTGAGGTGAGTATCTCTCAGTATATATCCTGAGGTGAGTATCTCTCAGTATATATCCTGAGGTGAGTATCTCTCAGTATATATCCTGAGGTGAGTATCTCTCAGTATATATCCTGAGGTGATTATTCCTCAGTACATATCCTGAGGTGAGCATCCATCAGCATATATCCTGAGGTGACTATCTCAGTATATATCCTGAGGTGAGTATCTCTCAGTATATATACTGAAGTGAGTATCCCTCAGTATATGTCCTGAGGTGAGCATCCCTCAGTGTATATCCTGAGGTGAGTATCTCTCAGTATATATCCTGAGGTGAGTATCCCTCAGTATATATACTTAGGTGAGTATCACAGTACATACCTTGAGGTGAGTATCTCTCAGTATATATCCTGAGGTGAGTATCTCTCAGTATATATTCTGAAGTGAGTATCCCTCAGTATATATCCTGAGATGAGTATCTCTCAGTATATATCCTGAGATGAGTATCCCTCAGTATATATCCTGAGGTGAGTATCTCTCAGTATATATCCTGAGGTGAACATCCCTCAGTATATATCCTGAGGTGAGTATCTTTCAGTATATATCCTGAGGTGAGTATCCCTCAGCATATATCCTGAGGTGAGTATCTCTCTGTATATATCCTGACGTGAGTATCCCTCTGTATATACCCTGAGGTGAGTATCTTTCAGTATATATCCTGAGGTGAGTATCCCTCAGTATATATCCTGAGGTGAGTATCCCTCAGTATATATCCTGATGTAAGTATCCCTCAGTATATATCCTGAGGTGAGTATCCCTCAGTATATATCCTGAGGAGAGTATCCCTCAGTATATATCCTGAGGTGAGTGTCTCTCAGTATATATCCTGAAGTGAGTATCCCTCTGAATATTTCCTGAGGTGAGTATCCCTCAGCATATGTCCTGAGGTGAGTATCCCTCAATTTACATCCTGAGGTGAGTATCCCTCAGTATATATCCTGAGGTGAGTATCTCTCAGTATATATCCTGAAATGAGTATCTCTCCGTATAAATCCTGAGGTGAGTATCTCTCAGTATATATTCAGAGGAGAGTATCTCTCAGTATATATCCAGAGGTGAGTATCTCTCCGTATATATCCTGAGGTGAGTATCTCTAAGAATATATCCTGAGGTGAATATCCCTCAGTATATATCCTGAGGTGAGTATCTCTCAGTACATATACTGAAGTGAGTATCTCTCAGTATATATCCTGAGGTGAGTATCCTTCAGTATATATCCTGAGATGAGTATCCCTCAGTATACATCCTGAGGTGAGTATCTCAGTGTACATCCTGAGGAGAGTATCTCTCAATATATATCCTGAGATGAGTATCTCTCAGTATATATCCTGAGGGGAGTATCTCTCAGTATATATCCTGAGTTGGGTATCCCTCAGTATATATCCTGAGGTGAGTATCTCTCAGTATATATCCTGAGGTGAGTATCTCTCAGTATATATCCTAAGGTGAGAATTCCTCAGTACATATCCTGAGGTGAGTATCCATCAGCATATATCCTGAGGTGATTATCTCAGTATATATCCTGAGGTGAGTATCTCTCAGTATATATGCCTAGGTGAGTATCCCTCAGTATATATCGTGAGGTGAGTATCAATCAGTATATATCCTGAGGTGAGTATCTCACAGTACATATCCTGAGATGAGTATCTCTCAGTATATATCCTGAGGCGAGTATCTCTCAGTATATATCCTGAAGTGAGTATCACTCAGTATATATCCTGAGGTGAGTATCCTTAGGTATATATCCTGAGATGAGTATCCCTCAGTATATATCCTCAGGTGAGTATCTCTCAGTATATATCCTGAGGTGAGTATCCCTCTGTATATATCCTGGGGTGAGTATATTTCAGTATATATCCTAAAATGAGTATCTTTCAGTATATATCCTTAGGTGAGTATCCCTCAGTATATGTCCTGAGATGAGTATCCCTCAGTATATATCCTGAGGTGAGTATCCCTCAGTAGATATCCTGAGGTGAGTATCCCTCTGTATATATCCTGAGGTGAGTATCCCTCAGTATCCTGAGGTGAGTATCCCTCAGTATATATCCTGAGGTGAGTATCTCTCAGTATATATCCTGAAGTGAGTATCCCTCAGTATATGTCCTGAGGTGAGTATCCCTCAGTACATATCCTGAGGTGAGTATCTCTCTGTATATATCCTGAGGTGAGTATCAATCAGTATACATTCTGAGGTGAGTATCTCAGTATATGTAATGAGGTGAGTATCTCTCAGTATGTATCCTGAGGTGAGTATCCCTCAGCATATATCCTGAGGTGAGTATCTCTCGGTATATATCCTGAGGTGAGTATCTCTCAGTACATGTACTGAAGTGAGTATCTCTCAGTATATATCCTGAGGTGAGTATCCTTCAGCATATATCCTGAGGTGAGTATCCCTCAGCATACATCCTGATGTGAGTATCTCAGTATACATCCTGAGGTGAGTATCTCTCAATATATATCCTGAGATGAGTATCTCTCAGTATATATCCTGAGGGTAGTATCTCTCGGAATATATCCTGAGTTGAGTATCCAACAGTATATATCCAGAGGTGAGTATCTCTCAGTATATATCCTGAGATGAGTACCCCTCATTACATATCCTGAGGTGAGTATCTCTCAATATATATACTGAGGTGAGTATCTCTCAGTATATATCTTGAGGTGAGTATCTCTCAGTATATATCCTGAGGTGAGTATCTCTCAGTATATCTCCTGAGGTGAGTATCTCTCAGTATATATCCTGAGGTGATTATTCTTCAGTACATATCCTGAGGTGAGTATCCCTCAGCATATATCCTGAGGTGAGTATCTCAGTATATATCCTGAGGTGAGTATCTCTCAGTATATATGCCTGGGTGAGTATCCCTCAGTATATATCCTGAGGTGAATATCCCTCAGTATATATCCTGAGGTGAGTATCTCTCAGTACATATCCTGAGATGAGTATCTCTCAGTATACATCCTGAGGCGAGTATCTCTCAGTATATGTCCTGAAGTGAGTATCTCTCAGTATATATCCTGAGGTGAGTATCCTTCAGTATATATCCTGAGATGAGTAGTAGGTTGGTAGACAGCAACCACCCAGGGAAGTACTACCGTCCTGCCAGATGACTGCGAAACAAAAACCTGTAACTGTTTTGCATGATGGTAGGATTGCTGGTTTCTTTTTCTGTCTCATAAACACGCTAAGATAACAGGGATATCTTGCTACTCCTACTTACACTTTGGTCACACTTCACAGACACGCACATGCATATATATATATACATACATCTAGGTTTTTCTCCTTTTTCTAAATAGCTCTTGTTCTTTTTTATTTCTTCTATTGTCCATGGGGAAGTGGAAAAGAATCTTTCCTCCGTAAGCCATGCGTGTCGTATGAGGCGACTAAAATGCCGGGAGCAATGGGCTAGTAACCCCTTCTCCTGTATACAATTACTAAAAAAGAGAAGAAGAAAAACTTTATAAAACTGGGTTGCTTAAATGTGCGTGGATGTAGTGCGGATGACAAGAAACAGATGATTGCTGATGTTATGAATGAAAAGAAGTTGGATGTCCTGGCCCTAAGCGAAACAAAGCTGAAGGGGGTAGGAGAGTTTCAGTGGGGGGAAATAAATGGGATTAAATCTGGAGTATCTGAGAGAGTTAGAGCAAAGGAAGGAGTAGCAGTAATGTTAAATGATCAGTTATGGAAGGAGAAAAGAGAATATGAATGTGTAAATTCAAGAATTATGTGGATTAAAGTAAAGGTTGGATGCGAGAAGTGGGTCATAATAAGCGTGTATGCACCTGGAGAAGAGAGGAATGCAGAGGAGAGAGAGAGATTTTGGGAGATGTTAAGTGAATGTATAGGAGCCTTTGAACCAAGTGAGAGAGTAATTGTGGTAGGGGACTTGAATGCTAAAGTAGGAGAAACTTTTAGAGAGGGTGTGGTAGGTAAGTTTGGGGTGCCAGGTGTAAATGATAATGGGAGCCCTTTGATTGAACTTTGTATAGAAAGGGGTTTAGTTATAGGTAATACATATTTTAAGAAAAAGAGGATAAATAAGTATACACGATATGATGTAGGGCGAAATGACAGTAGTTTGTTGGATTATGTATTGGTAGATAAAAGACTGTTGAGTAGACTTCAGGATGTACATGTTTATAGAGGGGCCACAGATATATCAGATCACTTTCTAGTTGTAGCTACACTGAGAGTAAAAGGTAGATGGGATACAAGGAGAATAGAAGCATCAGGGAAGAGAGAGGTGAAGGTTTATAAACTAAAAGAGGAGGCAGTTAGGGTAAGATATAAACAGCTATTGGAGGATAGATGGGCTAATGAGAGCATAGGCAATGGGGTCGAAGAGGTATGGGGTAGGTTTAAAAATGTAGTGTTAGAGTGTTCAGCAGAAGTTTGTGGTTACAGGAAAGTGGGTGCAGGAGGGAAGAGGAGCGATTGGTGGAATGATGATGTAAAGAGAGTAGTAAGGGAGAAAAAGTTAGCATATGAGAAGTTTTTACAAAGTAGAAGTGATGCAAGGAGGGAAGAGTATATGGAGAAAAAGAGAGAAGTTAAGAGAGTGGTGAAGCAATGTAAAAAGAGAGCAAATGAGAGAGTGGGTGAGATGTTATCAACAAATTTTGTTGAAAATAAGAAAAAGTTTTGGAGTGAGATTAACAAGTTAAGAAAGCCTAGAGAACAAATGGATTTGTCAGTTAAAAATAGGAGAGGAGAGTTATTAAATGGAGAGTTAGAGGTATTGGGAAGATGGAAGGAATATTTTGAGGAATTGTTAAATGTTGATGAAGATAGGGAAGCTGTGATTTCGTGTATAGGGCAAGGAGGAATAACATCTTGTAGGAGTGAGGAAGAGCCAGTTGTGAGTGTGGGGGAAGTTCGTGAGGCAGTAGGTAAAATGAAAGGGGGTAAGGCAGCCGGGATTGATGGGATAAAGATAGAAATGTTAAAAGCAGGTGGGGATATAGTTTTGGAGTGGTTGGTGCAATTATTTAATAAATGTATGGAAGAGGGTAAGGTACCTAGGGATTGGCAGAGAGCATGCATAGTTCCTTTGTATAAAGGCAAAGGGGATAAAAGAGAGTGCAAAAATTATAGGGGGATAAGTCTGTTGAGTGTACCTGGTAAAGTGTATGGTAGAGTTATAATTGAAAGAATTAAGAGTAAGACGGAGAATAGGATAGCAGATGAACAAGGAGGCTTTAGGAAAGGTAGGGGGTGTGTGGACCAGGTGTTTACAGTGAAACATATAAGTGAACAGTATTTAGATAAGGCTAAAGAGGTCTTTGTGGCATTTATGGATTTGGAAAAGGCGTATGACAGGGTGGATAGGGGGGCAATGTGGCAGATGTTGCAAGTGTATGGTGTAGGAGGTAGGTTACTGAAAGCAGTGAAGAGTTTTTACGAGGATAGTGAGGCTCAAGTTAGAGTATGTAGGAAAGAGGGAAATTTTTTCCCAGTAAAAGTAGGCCTTAGACAAGGATGTGTGATGTCACCGTGGTTGTTTAATATATTTATAGATGGGGTTGTAAGAGAAGTAAATGCGAGGGTCTTGGCAAGAGGCGTGGAGTTAAAAGATAAAGAATCACACACAAAGTGGGAGTTGTCACAGCTGCTCTTTGCTGATGACACTGTGCTCTTGGGAGATTCTGAAGAGAAGTTGCAGAGATTGGTGGATGAATTTGGTAGGGTGTGCAAAAGAAGAAAATTAAAGGTGAATACAGGAAAGAGTAAGGTTATGAGGATAACAAAAAGATTAGGTGATGAAAGATTGAATATCAGATTGGAGGGAGAGAGTATGGAGGAGGTGAACGTATTCAGATATTTGGGAGTGGACGTGTCAGCGGATGGGTCTATGAAAGATGAGGTGAAACATAGAATTGATGAGGGAAAAAGAGTGAGTGGTGCACTTAGGAGTCTGTGGAGACAAAGAACTTTGTCCTTGGAGGCAAAGAGGGGAATGTATGAGAGTATAGTTTTACCAACGCTCTTATATGGGTGTGAAGCGTGGGTGATGAATGTTGCAGCGAGGAGAAGGCTGGAGGCAGTGGAGATGTCATGTCTGAGGGCAATGTGTGGTGTGAATATAATGCAGAGAATTCGTAGTTTGGAAGTTAGGAGGAGGTGCGGGATTGCCAAAACTGTTGTCCAGAGGGCTGAGGAAGGGTTGTTGAGGTGGTTCGGACATGTAGAGAGAATGGAGCGAAACAGAATGACTTCAAGAGTGTATCAGTCTGTAGTGGAAGGAAGGCGGGGTAGGGGTCGGCCTAGGAAGGGTTGGAGGGAGGGGGTAAAGGAGGTTTTGTGTGCGAGGGGCTTGGACTTCCAGCAGGCATGCGTGAGCGTGTTTGATAGGAGTGAATGGAGACAAATGGTTTTTAATACTTGACGTGCTGTTGGAGTGTGAGCAAAGTAACATTTATGAAGGGATTCAGGGAAACCGGCAGGCCGGACTTGAGTCCTGGAGATGGGAAGTACAGTGCCTGCACTCTGAAGGAGGGGTGTTAATGTTGCAGTTTAAAAACTGTAGTGTAAAGCACCCTTCTGGCAAGACAGTGATGGAGTGAATGATGGTGAAAGTTTTTCTTTTTCGGGCCACCCTGCCTTGGTGGGAATCGGCCGGTGTGATAATAATAATAAAAATGAGTATCCCTCAGTATATATCCAGAGATGAGTATCCCTCAGTATATATCCTGAGGTGAGTATTCATCAGTATATATCCTTAGGTCAGTATCCCTCAGTATATATCCTGAGGTGAGTATCTCTCATTATATATCCTGAGGTGAGCATATCTCTGTATACATCCTGGGGTGAGTATCTTTCAGTATATATCCTGAAATGAGTATCTTTCAGTATATATCCTTAGGTGAGTATCCCTCAGTATATGTCCAGAGATGAGTATCCCTCAGTATATATCCTGAGGTGAGTATCCCTCAGTACATATCCTGAGGCGAGTATCCCTCAGTATATATCCTGAGGTGAGTATCCCTGAGTATCCCTCAGTATAGATCCTGAGGTGAGTATCTCTCAGTATATATCCTGAAGTGAGTATCCCTCAGCATATGTCCTGAGGTGAGTATCCCTCAGTACATATCCTGAGGTGAGTATCTCTCTGTATATATCATGATGTGAGTATCCCTCAGTATATATCCTGAGGTGAGTATCCCTCAGTATATATTCTGAAGTGAGTATCCCTCGGTATATATCCTGAGGTGAGTATCTCTCAGTATATATCCTAAGATGAGTATTCCTCAGTATGTATCCTGAGATGAGTATCCCTCAGCATATATCCTGAGGTGAGTTTTCCTCAGCATACATCCTTAGGTGAGTGTCACTCAGTATATATCCTGAGGTGAGTATCTCTCAGTATATATCCTGGGGTGAGTATCTTTCAGTATATATCCTGAGGTGAGTATCTTTCAGTGTATATCCTGAGGTGGATATCCCTCAGTATATATCCTGAGGTGAGTATTTCTCAGTATATAACCTGAGGTGAGTATCTTTCAGTATATATCCTGAGGTGAGTATCCCTCAGTATATATCCTGAGGTGAGTATCTCTCAGTATATATCCTGAGGTGAGTATCCCTCAGTATATATCCTGAGGTGAGTGTCTCTCAGTATATATCCTGAAGTGAGTATCCCTCTGCATATTTCCTGAGGTGAGTATCCCTCAGCATATGTCCTGAGGTGAGTATCCCTCAGTTTACATCCTGAGGTGAGTATCCCTCAGTATATATCCTGAGGTGAGTATCTCTCAGTATATATCTTGAAATGAGTATCTCTCCGTATTAATCCTGAGGTGAGTATCTCTCAGTATATATTCAGAGGAGAGTATCTCTCAGTATATATCCAGAGGTGAGTATCTCTCCGTATATATCCTGAGGTGAGTATCTCTCAGTACACATACTGAAGTGAGCATCTCTCAGTATATATCCTGAGGTGAGTATCCTTCAGTATATATCCTGAGGTGAGTATCCCTCAGCATACATCCTGAGGTGAGTATCTCAGTATACATCCTGAGGTGAGTATCTCTCAGTACACATACTGAAGTGAGTATCTCTCAGTATATATCCTGAGGTGAGTATCCTTCAGTAAATATCCTCAGGTGAGTATCCCTCAGTATATATCCTGAGACGAGTATCCCTCAGTATATATCCTGAGGTGAGTATTCCTCAGTATATATCCTTAGGTGAGTATCCCTCAGTATATATTCTGAGGTGAGTATCTCTCAGTTTATATCCTGAGGTGAGTATCCCTCTGTATATATCCTGGGGTGAGTATCTTTCAGTATGTATGTCAGAGACAATTTAAATTGTTGTGTTAGACAAGATATTAAATTAGAAGCGTCAGCCACTGAATCTGTTTGGTTACAGCTTCTCGAGGGCCGAGAAAAACTAATTTTGGGTGTGATTTACAGGGCCCCAAATCTTGATAGGGAGTGCAGTAAACTTCTATGGGACGAAATTCGTAAGGCATCTACATACGAAAATGTTGTGCTAATGGGAGATTTCAACTATAGACAGATTGACTGGAGCAATTTGACAGGAAATTTAGAGTCGGGTGACTTTCTTGATACGATCCAGGATTGTTTTTTAAAACAGTTTGTGACAGAGCCAACTAGGGGAAATAACCTCCTTGACTTGGTTCTTGCCAGTAGGGAAACACTAATTAATAATCTTGAGGTTAATGATGAGCTTGGGGAGAGTGATCACAAATCACTCAGTTTTAACATATCATGGAATTCCCCTAATAATGGCAATCAAGTCTCCGTCCCTGACTTTCGCTTGGCTGATTTCATAGGACTGAAAAATTACTTAGGTGGGCTGAACTGGAATGACCTGACTAGGGGTCAGGTAGGTGGTGATGGTTGCCGATATGATGCTTTCCAGGGCATAGTTCTAGCTGCTCAGTCAAATTATGTTCCAAATAGGGAAATCAGATCAAACAAAAATGATCCTAAATGGATGAACAATAGATTAAAATATCTGATTGGTCAAAAGAGAGGCATATATAGGCAAATCAAAAGAGGAGAGGGGCAATTAAGAAATCGATATATTCAGTTAAAGAGAGAAATAAAAAAGGGAATTAGAAAAGCAAATAGAGATTATGAGGTTAAAGTTGCAAGAGAATCGAAGACTAACCCAAAAGGATTCTTTCAGGTATACAGAAGTAAGATCAGGGACAAGATAGGCCCACTCAAAAGTTCCTCGGGTCAGCTCACTGACAGTGATAAGGAAATGTGTAGAATTTTTAACACATACTTCCTCTCAGTTTTTACACAGGAGGATACCAGCGATATTCCAGTAATGATAAATTATGTAGAACAGGACGATAATAAACTGTGCACTATTAGGGTCACAAGTGACATGGTCCTTAGGCAAATAGATAAATTAAAACCTAACAAATCCCCAGGCCCTGATGAACTGTATGCAAGGGTTCTAAAGGAATGTAAAGAGGAGCTTAGCACACCTTTGGCTAATCTTTTCAACATATCACTACAAACTGGCATGGTGCCAGATAAGTGGAAAATGGCAAATGTGATACCTATTTACAAAACAGGTGACAGGTCCTTAGCTTCGAACTATAGACCAATAAGCCTAACCTCCATAGTGGGAAAATTTATGGAATCAATAATTGCCGAGGCAGTTCGTAGCCACCTTGAAAAGCATAAATTAATCAACGAATCTCAGCATGGTTTTACAAAGGGGCGTTCCTGCCTTACGAATTTATTAACTTTTTTCACTAAGGTATTTGAAGAGGTAGATCATGGTAATGAATATGATATTGTGTATATGGACTTCAGTAAGGCTTTTGACAGGGTCCCACATCAGAGACTATTGAGGAAAATTAAAGCACATGGAATAGGAGGAGAAATTTTTTCCTGGATAGAGGCATGGTTGACAAATAGGCAGCAGAGAGTTTGCATAAATGGGGAGAAATCAGAGTGGGGAAGCGTCACGAGCGGTGTTCCACAGGGGTCAGTGTTGGGCCCCCTGCTGTTCACAATCTACATAAACGACATAGATGAGGGCATAAAGAGCGACATCGGCAAGTTTGCCGATGACACCAAAATAGGCCGTCGAATTCATTCATAAGAACATAAGAACATAAGAACGAAGGAACACTGCAGAAGGCCTACTGGCCCATGCGAGGCAGGTCCAAGTCCCTACCGGCTTAAGCCAATGCACCCAACCTAGTCAGGTCAGGTCACATTGACTTAAGGGAGGAACACGGCAACCGACCTGTTAGCACAAGCTATCAGGTCTAACTCACACCCACCCACATCTACTCATGTATTTATCCAACCTATTTTTAAAGCTACACAACGTTCTGGCCTCTATAACGGTACTTGGGAGTTTGTTCCACTCATCCACAACTCTATTACCAAACCAGTACTTTCCTATATCCCTCCTGAATCTGAATTTTTCCAACTTAAAACCATTGCTGCGAGTCCTGTCTAGGCTAGATATTTTCAGCACACTATTTACATCCCCTTTATTTATTCCTGTCTTCCACTTATAAACCTCAATCATATCCCCCCTAATTCTACGTCTTTCTAGAGAGTGCAGTTTCAGGGCCCTTAGTCTATCCTCATAGGGAAGGTTTCTGATACATGGGATCATCTTTGTCATCCTCCTTTGTACATTTTCCAGAGAATTTATATCCATTCTGTAATACGGTGACCAAAACTGTGCAGCATAATCTAAATGAGGCCTAACCAAGGATGTATAGAGTTGAAGAACAACCTGAGGACTCCTATTATTTATGCTTCTTGATATGAAGCCAAGGATTCTATTAGCTTTATTGCGAACACTTATGCACTGTTGTCTTGGTTTCAGATTACTGCTAACCAGAACTCCTAAATCTTTTTCGCAATCCGTAATATTAAGATCTACATTATTTAGTTTATATGTGGCATGGTTATTGTCCTGTCCAACATTTAGAACTTTGCATTTGTCTATATTAAACTGCATCTGCCACTTCTCCGACCACTGCATCAGTCTATTCAAATCTTCCTGGAGTGCTCGAATGTCCTCGTCAGAATGAATTCGACGGCCTATTTTGGTGTCATCGGCAAACTTGCCGATGTCGCTCTTTATGCCCTCATCTATGTCGTTTATGTAGATTGTGAACAGCAGGGGGCCCAACACTGACCCCTGTGGAACACCGCTCGTGACGCTTCCCCACTCTGATTTCTCCCCATTTATGCAAACTCTCTGCTGCCTATTTGTCAACCATGCCTCTATCCAGGAAAAAATTTCTCCTCCTATTCCATGTGCTTTAATTTTCCTCAATAGTCTCTGATGTGGGACCCTGTCAAAAGCCTTACTGAAGTCCATATACACAATATCATATTCGTTACCATGATCTACCTCCTCAAATACCTTAGTGAAAAAAGTTAATAAATTCGTAAGGCAGGAACGTCCCTTTGTAAAACCATGCTGAGATTCGTTGATTAATTTATGCTTTTCAAGGTGGCTACGAACTGCCTCGGCAATTATTGATTCCATAAATTTTCCCACTATGGAGGTTAGGCTTATTGGTCTATAGTTCGAAGCTAAGGACCTGTCACCTGTTTTGAAAATAGGTATCACATTTGCCATTTTCCACTTATCTGGCACCATGCCAGTTTGTAGTGATATGTTGAAAAGATTAGCCAAAGGTGTGCTAAGCTCCTCTTTACATTCCTTTAGAACCCTTGCATACAGTTCATCAGGGCCTGGGGATTTGTTAGGTTTTAATTTATCTATTTGCCTAAGGACCATGTCACTTGTGACCCTAATAGTGCACAGTTTATTATCGTCCTGTTCTACATAATTTATCATTACTGGAATATCACTGGTATCCTCCTGTGTAAAAACTGAGAGGAAGTATGTGTTAAAAATTCTACACATTTCCTTATCACTGTCAGTGAGCTGACCCGAGGAACTTTTGAGTGGGCCTATCTTGTCCCTGATCTTACTTCTGTATACCTGAAAGAATCCTTTTGGGTTAGTCTTCGATTCTCTTGCAACTTTAACCTCATAATCTCTTTTTGCTTTTCTAATTCCCTTTTTTATTTCTCTCTTTAACTGAATATATCGATTTCTTAATTGCCCCTCTCCTCTTTTGATTTGCCTATATATGCCTCTCTTTTGACCAATCAGATATTTTAATCTATTGTTCATCCATTTAGGATCATTTTTGCTTGATCTGATTTCCCTATTTGGAACATAATTTGACTGAGCAGCTAGAACTATGCCCTGGAAAGCATCATATCGGCAACCATCACCACCTACCTGACCCCTAGTCAGGTCATTCCAGTTCAGCCCACCTAAGTAATTTTTCAGTCCTATGAAATCAGCCAAGCGAAAGTCAGGGACGGAGACTTGATTGCCATTATTAGGGGAATTCCATGATATGTTAAAACTGAGTGATTTGTGATCACTCTCCCCAAGCTCATCATTAACCTCAAGATTATTAATTAGTGTTTCCCTACTGGCAAGAACCAAGTCAAGGAGGTTATTTCCCCTAGTTGGCTCTGTCACAAACTGTTTTAAAAAACAATTCTGACGAGGACATTCGAGCACTCCAGGAAGATTTGAATAGACTGATGCAGTGGTCGGAGAAGTGGCAGATGCAGTTTAATATAGACAAATGCAAAGTTCTAAATGTTGGACAGGACAATAACCATGCCACATATAAACTAAATAATGTAGATCTTAATATTACGGATTGCGAAAAAGATTTAGGAGTTCTGGTTAGCAGTAATCTGAAACCAAGACAACAGTGCATAAGTGTTCGCAATAAAGCTAATAGAATCCTTGGCTTCATATCAAGAAGCATAAATAATAGGAGTCCTCAGGTTGTTCTTCAACTCTATACATCCTTGGTTAGGCCTCATTTAGATTATGCTGCACAGTTTTGGTCACCGTATTACAGAATGGATATAAATTCTCTGGAAAATGTACAAAGGAGGATGACAAAGATGATCCCATGTATCAGAAACCTTCCCTATGAGGATAGACTAAGGGCCCTGAAACTGCACTCTCTAGAAAGACGTAGAATTAGGGGGGATATGATTGAGGTTTATAAGTGGAAGACAGGAATAAATAAAGGGGATGTAAATAGTGTGCTGAAAATATCTAGCCTAGACAGGACTCGCAGCAATGGTTTTAAGTTGGAAAAATTCAGATTCAGGAGGGATATAGGAAAGTACTGGTTTGGTAATAGAGTTGTGGATGAGTGGAACAAACTCCCGAGTACAGTTATAGAGGCCAGAACGTTGTGTAGCTTTAAAAATAGGTTGGATAAATACATGAGTAGATGTGGGTGGGTGTGAGTTGGACCTGATAGCTTGTGCTAACAGGTCGGTTGCCGTGTTCCTCCCTTAAGTCAATGTGACCTGACCTGACTAGGTTGGGTGCATTGGCTTAAGCCGGTAGGGACTTGGACCTGCCTCGCATGGGCCAGTAGGCCTTCTGCAGTGTTCCTTCGTTCTTATGTTCTTATGTTCTTATATATCCTGAAATCAGTATCTTTCAATATATATCCTTAGGTGAGTGTCCCTCAGTATATGTCCTGAGATGAGTATCCCTCAGTATATATCCTGGGGTGAGTATCCCTCAATATATATCCTGAGGTGAGTATCCCTCAGTATATATCCTGAGGTGAGTATCCCTCAGTATCGTGAGGTGAGTATCCCTCAGTATATATCCTGAGGTGAGTATCTCTCAGTATATATCCTGAAGTGAGTGTCCCTCAGTATATGTCCTGAGGTGAGTATCTCTCTGTATATATCCTGAGGTGAGTATCCCTCAGTATACATTCTGAGGTGAGTATCTCAGTATACGTACTGAGGTGAGTATCTCTCAGTTTATATCCTGAGGTGAGTGTCTCTCAGTATGTATCCTGAGGTGAGTATCCCTCAGCATATATCCTGTGGTGAGTATCTCTCAGTATATATCCTGAGGTGAGTATCTCTCAGTACATATACTGAAGTGAGTATCTCTCAGTATATATCCTGAGGTGAGTATCCTTCAGTATATATCCTGAGGTGAGTATCCCTCAGCATTCATCCTGAGGTGAGTATATCAGTATACATCCTGAGGAGAGTATTTCTCAAAATATATCCTGAGATGAGTGTCTCTCAGTATATATCCTGAGGGTAGTATCTCTCAGAATATATCCTGAGTTGACTATCCAACAGTATATATCGTGAGGTGAGTATCTCTCAGTATATATCCTGAGATGAGTACCCCTCAGTACATATCCTGAGGTGAGTATTTCTAAGTATATATACTGAGGTGAGTATCTCTCTGTATATATCCTGAGGTGAGTATCTCTCAGTATATATCCTGAGGTGAGTATCCCTCAGTATATATCCTGAGGTGAGTATCTCTCAGTATATATCCTGAGGTGATTATTCCTCAGTACATATCCTGAGGTGAGCATCCATCAGCATATATCCTGAGGTGACTATCTCAGTATATATCCTGAGGTGAGTATCTCTCAGTATATATACTGAAGTGAGTATCCCTCAGTATATGTCCTGAGGTGAGCATCCCTCAGTGTATATCCTGAGGTGAGTATCTCTCAGTATATATCCTGAGGTGAGTATCCCTCAGTATATATCCTGAGGTGAGTATCACAGTATATACCTTGAGGTGAGTATCTCTCAGTATATATCCTGAGGTGAGTATCTCTCAGTATATATCCTGAAGTAAGTATCCCTCAGTATATATCCTGAGATGAGTATCTCTCAGTATATATCCTGAGATGAGTATCCCTAAGTATATATCCTGAGGAGAGTATCTCTCAGTATATATCCTGAGGTGAACAACCCTCAGTATATATCCTGAGGTGAGTATCTTTCAGTATATATCCTGAGGTGAGTATCCCTCAGCATATATCCTGAGGTGAGTATCTCTCTGTATATATCCTGACGTGAGTATCCCTCAGTATATACCCTGAGATGAGTATCTTTCAGTATATATCCTGAGGTGAGTATTCCTCAGTATATATCCTGAGGTGAGTATCCCTCAGTATATATCCTGATGTAAGTATCCCTCAGTATATATCCTGAGGTGAGTATCCCTCAGTATATATCCTGAGGTGAGTATCCCTCAGTATATATCCTGAGGTGAGTGTCTCTCAGTATATATCCTGAAGTGAGTATCCCTCTGCA